>NW_005842770.1:381909-408316 GCF_000455745.1 Alligator sinensis
TGGCCAGCCCCATCCCCCGCCTGGACCCAGCCTCCCGGCACTTAAAAAAAAAAAAGCAAAAAAAAAGCCCCGCACTCACTGAGTGCAGCAGCGGTGATCAGGGCCATTGAGGGCTCATGACAGAGCTCCCACCGTGCAGCACAGGGCAGTGGTGGGCAGCAGGGATTTCCCCCCCGCCTGGCACCCGCATGACAGCTGTCACATCACACGGGTGCAGTGTAGCTCGGCAGGGCGCTGCACGCTGTCTGGGAGCTGGAGCCCAGTACCACTCAGCCCCAGCGGCCTCAGCTCCCAGACTGTGTGCAGCGCCCTCCTGAGCCACACTGCACCCACGCCATGGGGCAGCTGCCGTGCAGATGCCAGGTGCGGGGGTGATCCCTACTGCCCCTCGCTGCACAGGGGGGCTCTGCCATGAGCCCTCAGAGGCCTGATCGCTGTTGTTGCAGCTGGTGATTGCAGGGCTTTTTTTTAGTGTCAGGAGGCTGGGGCCAGGTGGGGGATGGGGATGGGCAGGGCAGCCATGGGGGTTTCTCCCGTGGCTCCCCAGCACCCAGGGAGAGGCAGGCCCAGCCAGAGGAGCCGTGGGAGAACTTGCAGCTGCCCAGCTGTGCCTGCCTCTCCCTGGCCAATCCGATCTCCAAATTAGCACCGAAACAGCATCGAAACTCTGAAATAGATTCGGCTGAATCAAAACAGAACAGTGATCCGAAACGAATCACCGTCCTTCAAAATAGCTGCATCTGAAACTGAAACAAAACATAGCCGTTTTGCACAGCCCTAATGGCTAGGCAAGAGTTGAGCTTCCATGTGCTGTGCTCCAGGATGGAGCAGCCCGAGCAGCATCTGACAGGGGAAGGGGCAGAGACTGGCTGGAGCTTGAGGGGGAGGAGGCAGAGACTTGGGGGAGTTTGGGGAGTTATTTGTCCAAGTTTCCACTTCTTATAAGCTTCCTTTTTGTGATTTAGTTTACTGAAGAGTTCCTTGCTAAGCTAATCTGGTCTTCTGCCATACTTGCTAGTCTTCTTGCATATTGGGATGGTTTGTTCCTGCACTCTCAGTAAGACTTCTTTGAAGTACAGCCAGCTGTCCTAGACTCTTCTCCCCTCAGACTGGCTTCCCAGGGGATCCTACCCAAGTTTCCCTGCTTTTATCTCTACTGTTGTGAAGTTTGGCTTTGCGTCTCCTTGACCTCCATCATGGTAGTCTTGCTCCTCATTGTGGTAATATTTTAGTGAGGCTACTCTTTCCAGCTACCAAGAGTGAAAGTAGGAGAGGTTGTATATCTTTGTGTAGGTACTTATATGAACTCAGCACCATGTTCCTCCAGTCACCTTCCTCTTATTTTCTGCTCACTTGCAAGTGTGTCTATTTTCCAGTTTGCCCTTCATCCTCTGGTCTACTAGAAGACATTCTAGTGATGGGGATGAATGGCGCACACAACCATAGCCCATGCCAAGTCCAGCCAGAAAATTTCTCTGCGCTGCTCCCAGCAAAGCCACCAAGCAACCCAGGTAGCATTCACATACCATCTACTGTGCGCCCAGAGCAGTCATTTTCGCTCATGTGGGCCTACCTGCTTTGCAGAAGCGGCTCGTTTTCCCAAGGGCTGCTTTCCTGAAGTACTGAGCAGCTGCCACTTGATTTGAGATCAGTGAGAGTGGCAGGTGTATAGAAGGCCCCAAAGTGCTCCTTAGGAACCGTGAGTACACCTGTCGTTTACTGGTGAGGCTACCATGCAAAAAGTGGAAAATTAAAACCAAGAGAAAATGAGTATTTGCAAACTGGAAACTTTTAACATTGATTGCAAAGGGAATGCTGCTTTACCAGCTGCAGAAAGAGAACTAGGAAGGGTAGAAACAAAGATGGCAAAACATTTTTTGCAGAGGCCTTTTTCATCATGGCGCCTACCAAATGATTTCATTTTGGGTTTGCGAAGTAGTGTACTCTGAGCTGTTGATGTCTTCAAGTTTATATGTTTCTTTACTTTTTTAGGTTATACAGAGAATATTCTATACAGTCAATCGATCCTGGTCTGGGAAGATCACCCTAACAGAGATGAGGAAAAGCAACTTTTTGCAAGTATGTAGTGGCCTTGGGATTGTCTGACATGAGCATAACTTTTAAAATACGTTTTTTCCTGTCACTTGTCCCGAGGCTCCAGTTCTGGAGAAAATCTGCCGACAGTTGTGAAAGCTTAGCGAAGTGTAGGATCTTTCAAAATTCAGCCTTATGAACATTGTCTTGTGGCAAAAGACAGGACCAGGAATCTTGCTTCGTTATGAAATGGACGAGCCTGGTTCTTTCTGCATTCGGCTCAGCTAAGGTTGAAAACTAGTTAAGGCTGGTGAAGGGTGTATGTCACTACCACCACCTAAGAAGCCAGAAGATCTCACCTAACTCTGGCAGCCTACAATCATGAGCCTGCCTTCTCCACTTTGTTCCACTTACACACACACAACCTGGGCTTCCTACAGACCTCAGTGCATCAGCGCTTCCCCTCCCCTCACTTTAAACTTACTCTGCTCCATTTTCATGCATCGGTTCACGAACAAATCAACAGTCTGAACAGTGAGTGTGTTCATGTGCATGTGCAGTGACTAGTTGCCCAAGTGTGCGTTTAAATGTTATGAGCATGGCTTGTCCTGATGCTGTCCCCTTCTGCTCTAGCTCAGTCCTCCCTGTTTGCTTTTTGTTCACGTTCCTTTCCATTCCTCCCTCCCCACATTCACTCCTTTCTTCACCCTGCCCTACTCTGCCTTTTACCTGCTCTAGATGGCAGGGCTGGGCCCATGGGTTGTAAATTGCAGCTTGCAGCTGTGTGTTCTATGCATCCAGTGCCACACAGCAGCATGGCTCAGGTGAAGGAGCAATATGAACAACACCTTTGTGGGCAGGAAGCAATGAACAGTTTTTGGGACTGGGTGATAGGGAGGGTGCAGGAAGAGGCTGGGGGTGTCAGGAGAGCAGGCTTTGGGGAGAAGGCTGTATGCACAGGTCTGAGACTTGAGCTTAGCAGCCATTCATCCTAGGTGAAGTCCAGCAGTTGGCAGAACCTGAGAGTTCAGTGTGCGATTCGTCTCAGTTGACTTTCCTGGACTAAAGGGAATACCTCTGAATTAGAGCCGTGGCCTACATGTACTATATTTACTCAAACCTAAGATGAGGTTTTTATCCCTGATCAGCTTTAGGGGGGAATGCCCCTCATCTTAGATTTGCATATGAAGTGAGTAGACTCAACTGTTGCATCTCTGACTCAGGCCCATGGGTCCAGGCCTTAGAGCCTGATCTGTGCTGGGGATTGGGCTCTCTGGGGCCTAGGCAGGGGTGGGGTGTGGTGTGTGGAACGTCAGGGCCAGAATCAGACCCACAGTAGCCACTTGCCCGCTGCAGCTTTTGCTCCCCCCCCCCAGCCCTGTGCAGCGTGGCTCCAGCTTGAGCTGCATTCCTTCCTGGGCACAGAGCATGTGAAACTCTGTCCCCTGCCTGGCCAATCAGCAGTGCCAATGCTGCCACGTGGCCCAGCAAGGGAGGGAATAGAGTCTGAGCAGCACCTGCCAGTAAGGGTGGGGGGCTTCCTCTCACAGTGCTTAATTCCTTGAGTTGTGGGTGCTCAATGGATCACTGAAACACCCCCCAGCATAGCTTAGAATGACCTTTCTGCACCCCTTGTGCCATTGCAGACACTTGCCCTCTTGGAGGAGGAGGATGACATAAATCAGATCACAGATTACTTCTCCTATGAGCATTTCTATGTCATCTACTGCAAATTTTGGGAACTGGACACTGACCATGACCTCTACATCAACCAGAAGGATCTGTCTAGATACAATGATCAAGGTAAGCTGGGCTGCAGGGCTGGTGCACATGTGCCGACTTTGGAAGATGAGGAAGGTGGTCACAGAAAACTAAATTTTCTAAACTAGGAATTAATCCATGTTCCACTGGGAGTTGTATTTAGAATGGCTGGGGGGTCATGGCTAACTTCTGCCCTGTACCCAGTGCCTCTATCCTGGTTCCCCTGTGTGCCATTCAAGTACTATCCTGGGTGCTGGTTGGCTTGAGAGACTACTCTGGGAAGCTGTAGACAAGGCTCCCTCTCCTTTGGCTGGAACTGGGGGAGGCTGTTCAGTGCCTTGTGGCCCATCCAGGAATCCCTACCACAGCCATGTCTGTCCTGTCCTCGTTGTTACTGTTTCCAAATATCTGGGACCATGCAGCCCTCTGTCCTGTAAAGGGAACAGGTGAGAGTGTGGCCTGTGCTCTTGGTCCAGGGCACACAGGGCTCAAGAGGCCTGTGCATGGCAAACCCTCAGCTGGGTGTGTGACTTCTGCCCCAATGCACCCCTGGGGCAGGAGAGGCAGGCAACAAGTGACCCCAGACAGGCAGCAGTGGTTCAACAGTGACCGAGTCATCTCTGCTTCCTCCTGGGGTCTGCCATTTCAAGTGCTGCTTCCAGCCTCTGTTCAAGCATGACGTGCCCTGGGGGACTCTGGCACTTCGCATTCTACTTTGGGTACCAGGGACACTTGTAAGGTGCTTCTCATCCACGCAGAAAGCTGCTTGCTGCATCACACAGGCATTCCAGGGTCTGACACCTGCACCAGCCCGGAGCAGCTCCCAGGGTCATTTCAGCCTGCTGCATCTGACCTGTAGTGGTATGACCGTACATGCCAAATGCACGTAATGCAGCTGTACCGGTCTCGCAAGTCCCCAGAAGTTCCTGCTGCTGCTGTGCTGGTCACTGTGGACAAGGGCTGCATCTGCTCCCTCTGCCTCTAGCCCAGGGCACCCTGTGGAGTTGCTGGACAGAAGCCCCCTCTGCTGCGTCCAGTGCCCTGACCTCAGCTCCACTAGCTGCAGCTGCCAGATTTAGATCCAAAGCCACAGCTGGTACAGAACAAGCTTCTAGGATTGTGTGGCCACCATCCACGAGGAGGAGCAGGGCTTCTCCCAAGGACCTGGGCAAAGACAACGATAACTGAGCTCAGCTCCTTCTGGCAGCAGGAACCACCATTAGGCAAACCCAGGCCTGTCACCTGCCAGGCTGGGACCAGCCTTGCTTGCAGAGCCAGTCTTTGCTGGGACAAGATCAAGAACTTGAATGTCATGATGGTCCAGGACACAAACCAGGCTCCATTGGCAGGAATATCTATAATAATCTTCCCCCCAGCACTGGCAGAGCCAGCAACTGATGAATTTTTCATGTGGGCAAGGATAAAAACAAGTCCTCACACCCAGTTTGGCAGCTCATGGGCCAAATTGGTCTTCCATTTGATGTTATAAAGGGCAGTCCTGCGGAAGAGGTGGCTTAGGAAACATTGGCAGCTGTCTGCCCCTGTATCTACCTGGAAAAGTGGACAGGACTATGATGCAGAGGTTTTTCCAGGGTTTAAGGTCTCCAGCCCTTGGTGGCAGAGCCAACGTGCCCTGGCAGACATGGAGACTTGGCTCCTATGATCACTAGTCAGGTTTCATGGGACCAGAGAGGATCTCCGGGATCATCAAATCCAGTCCCTTACTGTCACGTAGAGGGAGTTCTTCATAAATTTATTAAGCTCCATATTAAAAGCACTTGGGTTTTTTGCCCCCACTGTTCCTAGGGGGAGGCTGTTCCAGAATCTCACTGGTTAGAAACCTTCTAATTTCCAGCCTGAATTTATTCATGGCCACTTCAGGCCCTTGTAGCCTTGTGCCAACTCTGTCCTTGAGCTTAAATAGATTTCTCCCCCTCTGGTGTTTGTTTCCCTCTTCTCCAACTGTATTTATAAACAGCTGTCACACCCCCCTTGGCCTCTGCTTTGCTCTGCTAAACAAGACAGGCACTTCTGGTTTCCTTCCATGTGATAGCCACTCCAATCCTATGATCAGCCAAATTGCCCTTCTCTGCACCTGTTCCAGTTTGAGTTCATCTTTCTTGCGCTCAGGGACCCAGAACTATACACTGTCCCAGATGAGGTCTCAGCAGTGTCCTGTACACTGGCTCTCAGGCTTTCCTAGCTTTACTGGAAATACCTTTCATGGCACTTTGAGAATTGTATTTGCCTGTTATACCTCATGCTGGGGCTCAGTCATCCTGTAGTTGGCTAGTAGAGTGAGGTCCTTCTGCTTCTCAGTCATTTCTGATGGATACATTCCCAACTTAGAGCAGAAGTTTTTACAATTGCCTTGGTAGTCTCCAAGGGCACTAAGTCGCATTCAATGTTATTGAATGTCATGCCATATTTGTTACTCTGGTCCCCAAGGCCATCCAGTTTTATCTGTCTGATATCCCAGTCCTCTTCTGTATCGACAGTGCCTCCCAACTTTGTATCATCAGCACACTCTTGCTGTTCGTATCAGGGTCATTAATGAAAATATATAAGGCCAGTGTTAAGATAGATCTGTGAGAAGCTCTGCTGGTAAACTCCTTCCAGCCTGAAACCTTCTCAAATTAATACGTGTCATTAGCCAAGGCTGATGGTAGTCAGGGCCCCAGCTTTGAGTCTTAGAAACTGGTCGTCTCTTCCAGTGGTTCTCAACCTTTTTAAGCACAAGGCACCTCAAAAAATGTCAGCTCTTAGTTTTCACTCAGTGTTTGACTGTGGAAAAATAACATAGACATTTTTCTCCTGAAAACTGAGAAAGACCACAGCAGGTCAGAATATTTTTAATACTATGGATTCCTATTTGAAATCTCTGGATTTATCTTGTGAATCATGTCTACACACCTAGCAGTGCTAACATTGTGTGGTACCCCATGGCACTCTTGAAAGGATCTCCAGGTACTCAAGGGTGCCACATAACCCTGGCTGAGCATTACTGGCCTGTTCTTTCTAAAGGCCTGCGTGCCACGCAAAGAAACTTTGTGGCGCCATCTCCTTACAGAGAGTGCAGTTCTTCCCAAAGGGAGAGCTGCGATTATGATGGGGTCAGCAGGACCATAGCCTCAGTCACAGAGAAGCCCCAAACGGTTCAGTCAGGAATTCCTGAGGCACACACATTTGTTATACAAATCTTTAAAGAATTAAGCTAGAGAGATTCATTTGGAGGTTTCAGCAACTACATGAGGCGCAGTCCTAGTCAGCAGATGTAAAACAAGCTCCCAGACATGCTCTCTCAGGCTGTGCAGCACAGGAGGAAGGGACAGTTAAGAGGCAATATCTTTGAAAATAGTGTTCTGGCAGAGAGAGAACTGCGGAGGTGTTAAGGACAGGAAGGAAAAGCCCTCAGGACTCACACAGGCTGGGATCGCTGAAACCCAAACTGAGGAAATGTCAGACCCCTGCAGAGCCTGACAAGATCACACTCACGGACGTGTTGTATGGAACAGCAACTCCTGCGAGGGTGATTCACACATGCACACGCTCCAAACAGGCAAGGTCAATTCAGACTCCTGACTCAGTTCCTTGAACGATGGGTCGGGGCTGCTGCCAGCCTGCCACAGCCCTGGGTACAGAGCCCTCCTTTCTTTCTCTCCTTGTCCAAAACATAGCTGTTGGGATGGGAGAGCGGAGGTAGGAGACCAGGCCCTGGGGAAGGTCAGGAGGGGCTGTAGGTACCACACCTAGGAGGTTACACAAGGATAGCCCCTGCCTCAGACACCCTCACGGAGGGCCCAAAGAATCAGAGTGGAGTGGGGAGAGAAACCAATTTGCCTGGTCTGTGGGAACAGGGAAGGTATGCCCAGTGAGGCAGGTGTGACTTTACTGTCTGGAGGGGCGTGCTGGGAAACCCAAGAGGTGATGTGATGGCCTAGTGGGGGTACTTTTGTCTATGTGAGGGATAAGGAGCAATGGTGCAGAGGGCATGCAGTTACCTTAGAGGGGTGCCTGGGATGCAGAGGAGTGATGCCGCAGGACGGTGCAACAGCTCTCATCAGGTAGTTCCTAGACACTGGATTCAGCACTGAGGCTTCGAGTAGGCACATGAGGCTTTGAGTAGTTGATGTTTCAGGATGTTTCAGTTTGCCGCCTGCAGGCACTGCTATGTCACAGCATGAGCTGGGAGCAGCCCTTGCACTTGACTCGGCTGCGTAGTGCCTCATTCTCCTCTGTTGTCCAGCCTGAGGCTGTCAACCTGCATGAATAAACATTGCAGAGGGCGCCGTCTTACCAGGCAGGCTGTACTGACTGCAGACTTGCTGTCATAGCTGCAGGTTGGTGCCTGTTGCTGATGAGAATGCTTTGCTGTGCACTAGAAAGTGCTCCGTAATAAATTTAGTAAATATAATCTCAGTAATGTGGCTGGTCCCTGCAGCCCCTTGGCATGAACGTGGGGAGAGGGAGCGGCTCCTGGCCTGGTCCTGAGCTGCACTGTCCAGCTGATTTCTGTTGTGATGCACACAGTAAAACAGCTTTACGACCATCAGTCACTACATATGTGAAGAGTCCCCCTGGAGCAACAGGAGTAGTATGGCACATATCCAAGGATTTGGATAATCTGGAGATGCCGCAAACTATGGGCCTGCATTGAAGGGATGTGCACAGGGAGAGCAGGAAACCAGCCCCTTCTGTTCTTTAAAAGATACTTTTCCCAAGGGCTGTCAAAAATCAGGGAATAATACACTGACTAGAACAGACAGGGCTTGTTGCTGTACCATTAGCTGTGGGATAACAGCTTTATATAGTCTGAGCACACAGCTCTTATGAGCCAAGACTCTGGTGGGGGTTCCTGTGACCGCTGCTTCATTTTCTTCATGCTTTCTTCATTTTCAGCTTTGTCAACCAGGATTATTGAGAGGATATTCAGTGGAGCCGTGGTGAGGTAAGGAATTACATGCTGGCGAGGGAGTGAAAAGAAGGAAGCAAAACCCAGAAGAGGGTTCCTAACACCACAGATTAGATGCACAAGATATTCTCATAAATCCCCTCTGAGAAGACAGGCCAGCAGCATTTCCATCCTGGTAGGGGTGTCAGTGGGGGCTTGCTGAGAGGGGAGAGAGGTTGGATGACTTTAAAAAGCAATGCAGAAACACCCAGTCAGAGGAGGGAGGAGTGCATTTTTCCTCTCTCTAGCAGGCTGGACCTGGTGGTGAGCGGAATGCATATGATTTGCATATGGTGGTAATGGACCATGCTGGAGAGGCAGCTGTCAGGGGGAGATGGTTGTTGCAAATGCCCCTTGTAAGAACCCCAGTGCTGTTTGAGAGCATGCTTAGAGTAGACCAAAGGCCCCTTCTGCTAAGGGTGCCTCTGAGGGGAGGTAATGATCTGATGGCCTCACAGAATGAGAATGACTGTGTCCCAGGTCAGTGCCAGCCCCCACACGTCTCCCAGTGCGGGCTTTTGGTATGTATTTTTAAATGTGCTTTTGGTCACGTGTATTCTTGGGATTCCTTAGGGGCCTGCCTTGCATTCTCTGTGTCTTTCAGAGGAAATGAAGTCCAGAAGGAGGGGCGGATGAGCTATGCAGACTTCGTGTGGCTCCTGATTTCTGAGGAGGACAAAAGGAGCCCCACAAGGTCTGGTTGGTTCTGTTATCCTAGCAGTGTGGTATAGAGATACAAGTGTGGTCGAGGACCGGGAAGAGCCCGGGTGCCAGTTCTGGGGAGGGAAGAGACTCACTGTGCCTGTGGGTCAAATGACCAAACTTTGCTGATGGAAAATTGGGTAAAAACAGACTTTGCTTCCAAAATGAACTGATCTCCATGACTTGGCTTATCCTGGGGGTCACCTGTAATTCCCTGCCACATCCCGATCTGGCCTGGTCCGGGCTAGTGGCGTCCCTCTCAGGCTTTGTTCAGGTCACAGAGATGAGAGGAAGACAAATCCTTCGCTCCTCCCCCATCATCTAATTAGACCCTGGTCCTATCCACAGTAGTGTTTATGCCTGGGCAGGGAGGAAGTGACCCCATTGCGGCGGTCACCTGGGCCATCCTGGTCTCCTGTGGCCCAGCTCTGGGCCACACCTCAGCAGGCAACACCTGGCATTTTCCTTCTGTATTGTGCCTGGACACCATGTAGCATGATGTGTGCCACCTGCTTGCCTGACCTGGCCCTCTCAGCTTCCCCTACTCAACTCCCTAGAGAATCTCATTGCCCTCCAGACACCTCCCCTGTTCATAAATACTAGCCCTGTGCATGTAGAAACAACACAGGGTGGGAGCAGAGGCCAAACCAATAAACCAGCTACTTACAGCAGTGCTCAGGGCAGCAGCACTGGGACCCTTGTGCAGGTAGCGTGGGAAAGATATTCTGATCGGTGGATTGTTAGTTCTGTCCCAGCCCCTGAAAGATGTTTGCTGCCTTCCTCAGCCCTCACCGTCGTATGCTGATTGTGGAATAGGGTCAGGGGATGTCTTTCCCAAGGGTATTTTCATCTCTGGCTTGCACTCTGCCGTTGTAGCTGTCAGCACTTGGGGAGGGTGCTACCTGCGGGTGGAGGATGTATGCATCACTGCAGTCTCTGCTAAATGAGATGCTGCTGCTTGTTTCTGCAGTGCTGCCAACATGGTCTCCTTCTCTTCCATAGTATCGAGTACTGGTTCCGTTGCATGGACCTGGATGGGGATGGTGTGCTCTCCATGTACGAACTGGAGCATTTTTATGAGGAGCAGTGTGAGAGGATGGAAGCGATGGGCATTGAACCATTGCCCTTCCATGACTTACTTTGCCAAATGCTTGACCTGGTGAAGCCGGAGAGGGACGGTAAGACCTGCTTTTGGACAAAACTTTCTCTCTTTTCTTCCATTGGCAGTTTTCATCTGGAGCCCCTCATTTGTTCCAGCCTTTCGCCAAGGCCAGGTACGCCTGGCTGCGCCCTCCCTTGTTTTCTTCCCTCTCAGAAACTGGTTGGTTGCCTTTCCCTGCAGGTTACCTGTGGGTGCAAAAGGCTGCTGGCACACCTGGGCACAGGCAGACGCAGCCAGGCCCCTTGGGGGTAGTACTCTTATGGGAAACAGTATTTGCTAATTCCAGTACTTGACTTCAAGCCAACAAGACTGATTGCAGCTAGGCCAGGCCATGTCTTTGGTCGCAGATCAAGGCAAATACCTACTAGGAAAACTCCTGAAGAGAGGAAAAAAAAATGTCTGGCCCATGAGAAAGCCTCTGTGATGCTACTGAGAGAATTTAGCAGAATTTGACAAAATACTTCATTCTTCTGGAACTAGAAGGATAAAGCAAATGTTGACCAAGACCCAAAACAAATAAGCAAGATCTGAAGCTGGAGCTGTCTGGCAGGTAGGCTGGACACTGGGAGGAGCCAGCAGCCTGAAGGCCCAGCCCTGCAGTGAGCAGGTCAGATGGCAGATATAGAGCCACAGCTACAGCCCCAGACCGTCCTTGCCTGTGAGGATGGAAGACTCCTCATGCCCTGTTCTCACCCATGCAGAAGGCTCTTGTGAAGCCCAACTCTGAACTCTGCCTGGGGTGTGCCCCCGTTTGGCTGTGTTTACCCTCTTAGTCAGGGAACTGCACTAGTGCTGTTGCTACTGCAGCTTCAGAAGCCACAGGCCCAGGATGCCCCCAGCAAGGATGGACCAGAAAGCTCTGGAGGCAGAGCAGTTCCTCCCTTCCTTGTACCCCACGCCACAGACGGGCTGCTGATTCCCATCAGGTCTTGGGAGCTTACTGTGCAGTTTAGGCTCTGGAGTTACTGAGTCTGTGTGTGTGAGCCTCAGGGTGGAACCTGACACTCATACCTAGGAACCCTATTTACTCTATTACAAAATGAGGTATTCCCCCCCACCGCAAAATTTAACATGGGGAGTGAAAAAAACCCCTCACCTTACAATTGAGCATGAGATGTGGCAGGGGGAGAGCTGCTGCAGCTCTAACCCCAACTCAGGGTTGAGGCTGGAGGTGGAGCTGCTTCCCCCACCACCCCTGCACACCCGCCACTCCTCCCCTGCAGCCCCCAGTCCATGTCCCCCCCACCCCGACTTCTCTGCCACACTCCTTACCTTTTCTCCGCATGGCAGGCTCTGTCCCTGGCCCCGTAGTAGCAGTGGTGTCAGCACTGCTGTTCCAGCCTGGCCCTGTACCAGGAACAGGGAAAAAGGGAATTGGGGCAGCCTGAGGCTGCAGGGCAGGCAGGCACAATGGGGAGTAGAGAAGGGGGGACAGGCAGCAGGGGCAGGCCTCTCTCATTGCCTACCCACTACCTCCATACTGCCTGCCCCCTACCATCTGCCCCCCTCATCACATCTCCCCCCACATCCTACAGTTGTGGTGGGGTGGGAAATTTAAGATGATCACCCAATAACTAGATTCCATACATGGAAAATTATAAGATATTTATAAATTTTCCATGTGTAGAATATAATTATTGGGTTAGGAGTGGTCTGTCTTACATTCAGGGTCATCTTGTATTTGGGTAAAGACAATAAACCTTTTTTTCCCCCCTGAGACATCTGAACACCATGTGTGACACCCATAGTGTCTTTGAGAGGATCTCAAGCACCCCAAGGTGCTGCCATAGCCTGGTTGAGAAGCACCGCTGCACTCTGATCTCCTGCATAATACAGGCGAGAGAATTGCAGCCAGTGATTACTGCAGTGGGATCATGTATCCTAGCTTTGCCAGAAAATATCTTTCAGAAAGAGATTGCTAATCTCCATTTAATGATTTCAAAGTGATGAAAGATGCCCCTCATCCAATTGAATGGCAGGTTGCCTGATGGGTACAATCCAAGGAGATTCAGTTTTGTTAGCTGAGAGGTGAGCAGGGGAAATTTAAGACCCTATATAGGGCTCAAAACACTTCCTGCCTGAAACCAGAATTTCACTGCAAAACACCTACCCATGTGGCTCTGTGAATGTTAGTAGCTTCTGTTCAGTGTTCCCTCAGCACAAAAGCACTTTGACCTAGTTGCTCACATGTACACAGGCACCTAACGCCCACTGAGATATGGGTATGGGTGGGGGGAATGGTGAAGATGTGGTTTGGGTGAAGGGGGCTGACAAAGCAAGAGGCTGTGTGGTGGATCACATCACAAACAGATCCTTGAAACTACACGGGAGGGAATAAGCCATGACCTGGCAACACAAGAGTCTGACCAGCCCCAAAAGAGGCAAAGGTGACTGTACAGATGAGAAGACCCAAGATAAGTGAGACCTTGCTGAGACTCATGAGGTTGTTAATGTATTTAAGCCAACATGCTACCTCGCTATGGTGATGTTCCACTCAGGGTGCAGAACAACGGTGGGATGATAGGGGAGAAAGGAAGGTTTGGGACACTGGTGTTAAGCACAGAAGTGCCCATGCTCAAGTATAGTTGATTAACAGAGCTTCAGATCTCTGATGAGACAAACTCACAGGGCAACTGTCCTTTTGCAAGATGGTTGCCCATTAGCCAGTGCTTCCAAAACATGGATTAAAGTACAAAAGAACTCTCCTCAAACAGAAAAATCCACATTGGCCACTGTTTTTGGTGTACTGTAATGCATCTCTGTATGAGCAAAAACTGGGCAAGGTAGGAACTGCCAGAAGTCCAAGCACAAACCCAGGACTGCAAAAAAACCCCACTTGGACTTCAGAATAGATAAATTATTTTTTAAAAAGCTGCCATTCAGTGTGAACTACGGGCTTGATGAGGAAGTGTCTCAGCATCTTGCTTTCAAGGGTTCCTCCTATATGCAAGAGGAAGCAGAGAGCTGTGGGAAATTTTTATAGTCAAAGTACTTACCCATTTCTGAAAATATCTGACAAGCTCAAATAAAATTCACCCCTAAGAACTCTGGTTACCAGTCACTTGCATTTCTCTTTTGAGTGTCTCCTGTATATTCCCCCTCATGAGGAAAATTGGTGAACAATAGCCCCACTAAGGCAGGCAAAATGAGGAGTCTTAATTAAAAAGTGACTGATGGACTGATGCTCTGTCAGACTGAGCCCCAGACCAGAGAGCAGTGCTTTGTATAGAGGTGTGTGGCAAGCCCAGCAAATTAACATTACTGAGTTCTGGGACTGGTAGGCATCTAAGACATGCCATGTGGGCTCTATTGGGTGCAACCTTTTCCTCTCAGGGAATGGGAAACAGCCAGAGCATAGAACCAGGCTGTGTTAGAGTTTGGGAAGATACAATGTGCTCTCCTTTATTTTCAATTTATGAACTAAAAGGATTTTGAAGATGCCTGAACTCTTAGTCCTGCCTAAATGATAACCTCTTTTATATCTAGCATACTCAATTTTGCATTACCCTTCTATGTTTTAGGTTTGGGAGAAAACTCAGGTGAGGTTATTGACTGATTAAAATGAAAATCCAGACCAACAGGGGGAGAAATCTGGACTGACCACATAATGCTACTTTGTCTTTATAGAAAATTGTAAACCGTGGCTCTACCATAGGTGCCTGTAACGCACTTGCTCTTCTTGCAGATGTGATTTTAGCAAAGATGCTTGCTTTAATTGATAAGTGAATTGTTGGCTAGAATGGATGCTTCATTGTTGCATGAGTACTACACTGAGATCCCATGAAGGTGGGATCCTTTTATAGGGAAAACTGACTTGTTGTGGACAAGTGAAGGAAGGCTGATACAGCCACCACAAACATGCTGGTGTGGCTTGGAGGCCAGCCACTGTAAGGGTTGTGTTGCTGGTTTTGCCCAAACCATGACTCTTGTCCATTTTAAATTCCAAGTAGATTCTTTCCCAGCATCTACTAAGACACTTTGAGCCCCATTTGAACAAAAGCATTCCAAATCCATTGAACTCATTGCCTGCTGGGTGAGGTATGGAGTGACAGAGAACAGTGTAGCTCTCTCCTGAGAAATAAAGGTCTGGAGACCATTTCTGTTTGGTCCACGCATGTATTATTTAAAACAATTTTAGTCTTGTCCTGCTTTATCTTTTTTATGCCCTTTGGTATGAGTGGACAGAGCAGAAAGCATGAAGTTAGTGCTGGCTCTCAGTTTGGAGTAATCCCATACAGCCTTTCACATTCTTTTTGCTTATGAAGCAATCACTGTTCAGGTGGCAACACTTCCCAGGCATCTCCCTTTAGTGCTGGTGTTTTCAGTGACCGCTTGTGAGCATCAGTCATACATCTGCTCACTCCTTCACTTCCAGGTGCAAGGCCACTGGGGCACTTCATGAAGAATGCACCATTCCAATAGAGCCATTGCCTTTCTGGAGAGGTGTTTGGAGTGGGCACTTCCTTGTTCCTCTCCTTAAGATTCACTGTGCTGCTTAAGCCCACCTTGATGATGCTGTGTAGGAGTTGAGGCAGAAGTTGCTTTTAATGCCCAATGAATTGTTGCCTCTGCAAGGAACTCCAGTGCCCCCCACGCTGTGGAATTGTTGCAGTGAGCTTCCCTGTCCACATTGCCTGTGGCAAACAGTATGGAAAGGGATGGAGGTTGGAAAGCTGACTTACTGTGAGACTGAATCCACTTCATGTAGAAGAGTCTTCTTTGAAATAGTCAGTTTGTGATATGTGCTCTGTGCTTTATTTATAGAGGAGTGTGAGGAATGGCACAAGTACCTGAAGCAATACACCCTGTGGAGTTGAGGTAGACTATAGCTCTTTGCAAGGCATTGGGTGTAACATGTCTACTGCTGATTGAAACCACCCTCAAGGGGAGAAACGCTATGCTTCTCCGAGAGTCCCGAGCCTAAAAGCCTTTGCCGGCACTGCCTGTCTTAGAAGGGAAAGAATCTCTGATCTCAGTGCAGTCTTATGAGAGGAGTCCTGGAATATGGATAGGATGGGGGGACTGAGAGGACAAATAGCTTGCGACTGTATCAGATGTCTTGTGAGTAACTGCTGAAATCCACTGGCAGTTGTCCACTTCTGGAAGAAATGCCCGGGTGTCTCTAAAGGATGTAGAAGGAGATTGGACCATGGCTCTATGACACTACATCAGACAGCCCTCAGCCCCAACGTGATTGATGTGGAAGATGACTGATTGGCCTTTCATTTGTAGTTTTGAAACGTCTTTGCATGCTGAGAGATTTTTGCAGGGGATTTTTCATAGTGGCAGTTTTTTCTTCTTTGTGTCAAGTGTGGTAAGGAGGGAGATGACTAACTGTGCCGTCTCTGGTACATAACAATTGATGTTCCAGGTCTTGTCCTGGGCTGCTGATAAACACCCAAGAATCTAGCAGCACATTTGGTCTTTACAAACTTTTTAATTTTAGAGCTGGGGGGAGACCCTTAACCTTGGCCTTAATTTCTGGTAAGAGCTCCAAACCTATAAGTGAAGCCTCTGATTAGAAGTCACAGCAGCAACAGCTCCAGAAGAAGCATGTGAAGACTCTCAGGATGCCTTAGAGTATATGTTTCACTCCTGTGGAGCCTTTGCAATGAGGCTGGCTGTTCACTTGGTTTGTTCTGGTCACCTGGGAGAGCTGTGACAAGCTCTGGCATTTTCTTCCAGAGATGGGATTGGTGGAGTGCCACACCGATTTAAAAATGAGAACAAGACTTCCCCCCTCAGGATATTCCTTTTCTTGCCATCCCTATCTCAAAGCATAGTGTGCCATTTCACCTGCTATCTATGCACAGCTGCCTCTGCCACTGCAGAGTCTGGGGCTGAGCAGATGAGAAAACCCTGTTGGGACTGCTGGTATCACTGCTTTCCTTTTTTGACATCGCCTGGACAGCTTTTGAGTGTTTCCAACGTCCACCTAAAATAGGCAGCAACGGTCAGTTAGAGAAGGGGAACCAGGGATGTCAAAGGCAGGATGGATGCTCTAGAAGGAGTTGGCATTGTGAGTGTGATTTAATTCACACAAAGCAGCTAGGGCCTCAAATGACAGGGGTTCAGAGGTCACCCCTGTGCGTTCAGCTGGAGACATTTGCTTCCCAAGTACAGGGTCTGTCTCTTGACGTTCCTGCTAAGTTTACTCCTCTTCACTTGACAGCAGATAGGGCACTATGGTAGGAGATTTTTTTCAACTTCCTAGGCAGGTCTGTTGCTTTAGATTTAACTTCTTTGGAGGTCTGAGAGGGGATACTGGTGAGAGAAGGCTCAGTTGAGCGTTTCTGTTTTTTAAAAAGGACACTGATAGCAGAAAATGTCCCTGTGTGTACTGGATGTGTTACCACAAGTGTGACAAAAGTGGTGAATGGCCCAGTCTCTCACCAGTTAAGACTATGCTCTTAAAACTCTGTATGTTGTTTCTGCAGGCAGAGTAACTCTGCGAGACCTTAAAAGATGCCGAATGGCTCACGTGTTCTACAACACCTTCTTCAACCTAGAGAAATACCTGGACAATGAACAGCGGGATCCATTTGCCGTGCAGAAGGTATCAAGCATCTGTGTTTCTAAACATGTCCTGGTCCCAATCTGTTCTTAGCCTGTTACATAGAGAAAAACAGGATAAATGGAGCAGATGGTAGAACTAAACTGACCCAAACACTGCAGCCTATGCAGTAGGTAACAGCTTATATGGTGGGAATGAACAAAACCCACAAGTGTCCAAAGGCCTGGCCACAGGCTGGGGATGGCTTATAGGACCAGTGCAGAAAACCACCTGTTTTGTTTCCAGCTGAGGAGGAAACTGGGAACTAACACATTAAGGTCTTGTAGACAGATGTGCTGGTTTTCTCTAATGCAGCTTTTACTGTCTCTGCTAGTAGACACCTCCTGCTAGTGGGGTATAGAAGGTGTCCTAGGCCCAGTTTAGGTTAGGTGTTGACATAGGCCTGCCCTCCTGCTGGCTGGGAGACGGACCTCATGCCCAGATTTGCTCTGGAGCCTGCATCTAGCAGTTGGGGCTCAGGTGGGAGAGGAGCAGCTGAGGAGTCAGGTGGCTCAGTTACATCTGCTGTCCCATTTCCTATGCCCGTCAGCTGCTGATGTGACTGCCCTCCCAGGGGACAGCTCTACTCGGCCATCCACTCCTACTTATGGCAGGCTGGTGCACCTGCAACAGATAGCAAAGGCCTTTTAGTTCCCCCTGCTCAGTGATGTCACTGAAAGTTGTGGGCAGAACCTGCCAGGGACTATGCACCTTGTGTAAACCATACAGGTGCGGGAAGCCTTTGCAGCAGAAGCATGCCCTGTATAAGCAACACAGGGTCGGCTAGGTGTGTCCAGGTCATTTGCAGCAGTGGAAGGACACTCTTTGTTCTGGTTCATTCCCCCCCGAGTTTCGCAGGTGGAGTTCGCTGTGTTTAGGTTTCAGATAATGTCTGCATGTTTTTTTTAACATGCTTTATTTGAAAGTGACAAAAGCAAGCAGAACATCAGCATTTATAAAACTTTTTGAGGAAGAAAAGCAGAGAACATGGGCAGGAGGTTGCCTCAGAGCCACTTAGGTCACTGGCAGATGTTAAATTAAAGGTTCAATGGGTCCGATCCCAACAATCGTGGTTCCTGCCATGCCACACATGTATGGCAGGAGGTAGGATTGTGGGATCAAGTATCAGATCCCATCATACCACAGTGCCAGTTGAGGGGGACCCTGGGATCAGGTTTAATTAAAGGAACCAGCAGCAGAGTTGTTATGCATATTTTAGGTAGTAATTTTATGGGTTATTCCCCATTTTATCGCACCATTTATTGAATGCATATGTGGCCAGATCACTACTTAAGGTGTGATTAACTGGTTAATCTCATCTTAAGTATTATGTCTGTCAGGGGCTTTGGTGATATCTACTTGTGGGTTGGTTGTTGGAGGTTATAGTTTTGTTGGCTTGGTAGAGTGACACCAGTGTAAGGTGCTTCGCAGATGGGAACGCTGGGACTTGGCTAAGCGATATTTACTGTTTCAGAGCATCCCGCAGCCAGTAGGAGCCACAACCTTATAAACACAAAAGCAGAAGCTGCTCTTGGAGGAAATTCTAAGAGGAAGTGCAGTCAGCTTTACAAAGAGAGGCTGGCAGCCTCCTTAAATGTGGAAAGCCTATTGCTTTTCCTTAATCAACCATACATATGCACAGAGTTCAACAGTGCCTGGCCCTGAAGGCTGGGATGTGCGGGCCTCTGCCCTTTGAGGAAGCCCTGCCTTAGCTGTCACCAGTAGAGGAACCCAGCTGTTCTGTCTGAGCTGTAGGCAGATAACTGAGGGTATTTGACCCTGCTCTCAGCAGGAGTGAGAGCACAGTGACAGCAGGGCTTGGATTCCAACCAGACAGAAAAATAATTTAATAATTGTTTAATTACAATATATTTTCTTCAACTATCACCAGAGAATGCATGCTCTATGGAAGATGTGGAAGGGACAGTAATTGATACTCACTGCTATACCTACTAGCTGGCTGCAGCCTTCAGAAAGGTCACTGTCTGTCCTGAATCACCTACTGAGCTGCCAACATCAGTGAGGAGAAACCATTAAGACAGAGGGACCTAAGAAATACAGACAGGAAGTTACAAAGTGAGATTCACCATGGAAAACTGCTAAATGGGGTGATAGATCTGAGGAAAATTGCCTTCCCTTCTCCTTTCCTCTTCCCTCCCTCTCCCACAAGCTGGCATTCATGGATGTAGAAGCCTGGAAAGCAGGCTTGTCAGTAGTGAGGACCACGTAAGCTCAAATGAGTTTCAGAGCCATCTGCAAAACTAAGACTGCAAAACTAAGAAAGCCAGTACAATGCTGAATGGTAGTCCAGGCTCGGTAACAGAGTAGCTGTTAACTACCTCTGTTATATAACTTCAGTGCAGCTGTCTGTTCTGGGCACCTCTCGACCAGTGAGACCGTCTGATCGAGATTCCACCCATTCTAGACTGGTTCTTGAAGTGTATTTGTACAGCATGTACAGTACCTGAAGGCTGTGCACGCAGAGGATGAGGACGGATACCAGAGCGATCCAAGCCATCCTGCTTTGGTGCTACTTAGGACCGGTCTCATAGGTTAATTGAAAAGGCCACCTCATGCATAGAGAGTATACTTCCCCTATGTACCATAGACCTGTGGGCTGGGGGGAATTTTTAAAGTTTGGCACAACCTGGAACCCAGGCATACAAAGAGATTGCCCTTCTCCTTGGAGCTCAACCTTTCTGAAAAGTCACTGTGCACAATTTATGGTCCAGCTCAGATTGCTGTGCGTGCCCAAGCCTTCTAGCCAGGTACTTGATTGTTTCTTTAAAGATCCCTGTTAGATTCATGATTAATCTGAGATCTGATTTAGTCCTTTGCTGTGAGGCATTTTGATACCTTAACAGTGTGTACCTGCAGATAAGTCTGTACCTGCAGATGGACATTCCCATCTAATTTGTTTGTCTGACTGATATTTTCAGGACATTGAAAACGATGGCCCCGAGCCCTCTGATTGGGACAGATATGCTGCTGAAGAGTATGAAATTCTTGTTGCTGAAGAATCTGGAAACGAGCAGTTACAAGAAGGGTAGGAGTTGTCAATTACTTAAGCATCTGTGTGATAATCCCACAAATTTTGTAAGAGGAAAAAGTATGTTAGAGAGTGGCAAAAAGTGTCAGAAGTCCATTAAAGTGCAGCATGCTGCTTTGCTGGGCATAGGTGGTCCAGAGTTCTTTAGATAAAGAGCCAAGAAATTTAAAATATGGGAAAAATGTTAATACCCACCCAGAGTAAAAATGAAAGATGCTAAATCTAGCCTTAGAGAATTTGAGACACAAGCCTCCTAGGATTTCCCAACAACCTAGATACCTGCTGTGTAAGGTATCTTAGACCTACAAGCAAGGAACTGCTCAAGGAGGATGTGACTCATAGGTTATAACATCAGAAGCTAGCACTGTGATTATCTAGTTCTACCTCCTATGTATCATAGGCCATAGGACTCCCCTGACTTAATTCCTGATTGAACTAAAGCATAACACCTAGGAAGGCATTCAGTCTCAGTGTCAACATTTCCACTGAAGTAAAACATGGCAGCATACTTAGTGAGGCGTTCCAATGGTTAATTACTGTTACAGATGCATACCTTGGGTCTAGCATCAACTTCTCCAGGCACTGGGTCTCGTTGCATCTTGTTCTGCTTTCTTAGAAAGGCCTCTGTCATCAACTTTCCATTCTATGTCAGTCCTTAAACTGTGCACTCATCACCCCTGGCCATCTCTGTGACACGGCAAGCCTCTTACTGAGGGAGGTTTGCTGATGCTTTAATCATTGCTATGGTTCTTCTCTGAACCTTCTCTCATATTTCACCTTTAATTGCAAACACCAGAGCTGAATACAGCATTCCAGCAGTGACCATATCAGTGTGAAATAGAGGTAACAGATCTTCTGGATTCTTATTCAGATCATTCCTGTTTAAAATTCCCTAGGATCATGTGAGCCCTTTTGGTCTCAGTGTTATACCTACCAAAATGTATGACTTACACTTGATCAGGCCTGATGAAGAACGCATTGCATTTGAAAGCTTGTCTGAGTCTATCTCAACTATGCAGTTGGTCCAATAAAAGGTACCACCCTAAGAAATCTTTACCTCTTGCATTTGCCAATAAAGAAACACACTGATTGTGTTCAGTTTACCAAACAACCCAGATTTCTTTTTAACCCATCTTTTGAATTATCCAGCACTACCCCCTTCACTGGGTCACGTCTAAACCATCCCAAAACAATTCTTCTGAGTTTTCTTCTGGGTCACTGATAAAAATATTAAACAGTTTAAATCAGAGAACTGATCCCTGTGGGACTCTCATAGAAACATCCACTCAGCGTTCATTCCCTGCTTACAATCAGAGTTTGTAGCCTGATAGCCAGTTTTTAATGAGTGAGATATGTAGTATGTTGGTTTTGTATCGTGCTCATTTCTTAATAGAAAACCTTCTGTGAAGATTGTTCTATCAGTAGGATAGACAAACACCTGCCAGGAATGGTCTGCTTATCCTGCCTCAGACAAGGGGATCAAGTAAATGACCCCTTGAGGTTTCCCTGAGCAGGTCCAAGGAAGTCAAGGGCCAGATTCTCTCTCAACCATTTGGCATCCAAGGGCAAAATTCTGTTTTACTGCTAAGTGGCTTGTTTGGAGCTTTTGGGCATCTAAGCCATGGAACAACATTCGGCTTCCCCCATGTAACAGCCTGCATTCCAGTAAGATGCCTAAAATTCTTGCATATCTATATTCTGACCCTGTGCAGCAGCTTGCTCTGTTCTGCACTCAGAAGTGATTCAGTACACCCTTGGAAGCACCTCACTCTCTTTATGCTCCTCTGAGTCAGTTCAGTCATGGATGCACAAAAGTGTTGTGCAAAACCCTCAAGTCGCAGACACCTAAAAACCCACCTGTTTGCTGCATGTTGCACTATGCAGTCACTAGAAACATGGCACCAGCAGCACTGGGGCAGAGTGTAGCCTTCTTCACATGGTACTCTGCTGCCTCTCAGTGAGGCTGGAATACACAGACATGCATGTAGTATTTGGAAATCCTTCCAGTGGGCGTCTTTGTTAGGAAAAGCCTGTTGGAAGGCATGACTCAGAATCCTGCACAGGAAGGAGTGTGTGGCTAGGGGTGGAAGGAGGAAAAGCCTGGTGAACTGCCAGTAGCAACCCTCAGCATTGCAGTTCTTTCCTTCTAGAAAAACAGCCTATGTGTGTACAGTAATCAGCTTTTTCCACCCATCTATCACTATCATCACTCCACATATCGCTAACCGTGCTGATTCTCTTCACTGCCAAATCCTTTCTGAAATCACACTTCCCCCTCGTATCAACATATCCAGATTGGACAGGAGGGTGGACTGCGCCTACTAGCAATTAGCGATTCTTTTGGAGCACTGTGTGCACTTAAAGTCAGTATCCCCTCCTGTTTACCTTGCCACAACTTGTCCTCGCTACTGAAATGTAGTCCAGAATAGTGCCGTGACTTACCATAGCATTTAGGAAGTGTTGAGTAGAATGCCTAAATAGCATTCTATTTAGAATGCTATTCTAAATTCTACCTCCTGGTAGCAGGAGCCAGGACAATACACTGTTTCCTGCATCAGTTAGGCTTCCTCTTGCTTGCACTCTGCCTGGTCTCATGATTCTTCGCCTGTGATTGAGGGGTGGCACTGGGAACCCAGGTTTCCCATGTCCTGGATAAGTGCTCTGATGAGGTGAGGAGGCAGCTGCAGTCATAGATGTGTACTTGCTTGGGTGGATAGTCCTGCTAAGACAGTTGTCTTACATGGTCAGGGAAAAGTAGAATTCCAGCCAGACAGGCTGAAATGTTTCCTTTGACTTTTCATTCTTCACAATGTTCTCACTTCCTTATTCGTGCAGTAATGATGGTAACTATACAGTGACCTTCATTTTTAATCTAAAAATAATATTTGTTAGATTTTTACAACTCAAGTAAATCGGTAGAGAATGTTCCATTTTGAAAATATGCTTGTTCTTTCTCTGCAGATCATTTGAAGAGGACTATGAAACAGATGAACTTCTATCACCCTCTGAAACTGGAGACAAGTTGGAAAAATTAGTTATCTCAGACCTTTCATCATAGGAAAATGGAAGATGTAACCTGTGTCTGTCAATATTTAAATGGAGAGTGGTCAGTCCTTAGACACATAGGGATTTTAAAAAAAAAATCCTTTTCTTTGAAGCAATGCATTTTATTTTGTACACTGTACTTCAAGATCCCTTTTTCTCCTTCATGTATAACTACCACAAGGTTATTTCTATAAAGAGGCTTTTTGCAATGTGTTATTGTGCACACTCATTAAATATGGTGACTGCACTTTGTTTCCTTTATGACTTACCATACAGAGTCTATAAGGGCCTCCCATGTGCAATAACTGTCCAGCAGAACAACTGCATGCACAATAGTCACAAGTCATTACCAGCATAGTTTACTACAGCTCCATGCTGTACCTGTTATTCTATACCCTGTTACTTTACCAGAAGTGACAGGGACACAAGCACTGCCAAATGAAGCTGGTTTGAATGAACATCTAAAATGTTCCTTTAATCCTTGTTCATGGTGCAAGTAGTTCTGTTGGGGTTTCTTTGGATTGTTTTATTCAAATAGTGTCAAAATCTGTTAATTCTGGAAACTGAGATGATAGAGATCAAGGCAACTTCTTGTGCTGTGCACTGCACGACAGAGACCCAGATCAAAGACTCTTCATTGTTAAACATATTTTTCTCATCATGCAGGATTTTCCAGAGCTATCAGACTACTTCAACCCTCAGGCAAAAAACTGCATTATGGTGGAGTTAAATGTAAACACCTCTGCACTTTCTCCCATGCCAGGGTCAAATATCAACAAGGCCAGGGTACAGTCCTCCTTGAAGCTGTTCTCCAACGTGATGTCCACAAAAAAACCTGCGCCACAGGTGCCACTTTCTGTGCTACCCTGTGTCGTCTCCTTCCTCATGCTCTTCTCATCTGTCACACGCACCTATCGTCTACATGAAGATGGTGACCTGCTCAGGGCACTATCTCTATGGTACCTACCGTAATGAGCACCGCTGTAGTACAACTGGTAATAGATCGAGAGCAAATATGAGTTAGCTGGGTAAACACACTGCAGTGTTCTAATCATCCCAAAGGCAAACAAACTGAAGAAATTCTGAGTAAAGGTTATAGTTGAAGCAAATCCTCAGTATGGCATGAGGGGGATAGTGGAGAGGGGCCAGGAGGGCTGTGGCATGATGGGGGACAGGTCTGTGCAGGCTTAGCAGAGATGGCATTGGCCTCTATTTATCCCAAAGCATCCTTGGGATGGACAGCAGTCCTTTAGGCTGCCAGAAGGTAGAAAGGAGCTTGTGTTTCATCTCTGCAAGGGGCAGCATGGAGCTACAGTCCAGCTGGTAACAAGGTGAAGTGGTGGCCATTTTGAAAGACAGCAATTCTTATTTCTCTGAAGAATGGTATTCATTCATCAGTCCCTGCAGACTAGAAACTTCCAGTTGTGAACAAGTAAGTGAAGAAACGTATGATTAAGCCCAAATATTTACTTCCAAAAAAATAAACCATCTGCACAGGAGTAGGACAAGGCTTACATCTGCTAGATTTTTGTATAGACAAGCAATGTTCATGCAGAGACAAACAAGAACACAAAAAAGCCCCCAACATAAGGTGCTAGGTTTATTAATGAAGGGATCTTTTACCTTTAATGAAGGGATTTACTTGCAAAACTTCTGGAAATATGTTCTGTCCTCGGGGAGAAGGTGCTGTAATTCCAATACATGTCACTGTTCACACACAGAGAATTCCTGCTTGAACTGCAAAATTCAACTCATCCTTCACAAAGGCATCTTGAGCAATGACTCTCCAAGTAGATAACAAAGCTCATGGTCTGAGCTAACAAGCCTATCCAGCCACCGGCATGGAGACTGTCCCTCTAAAATGAAGGTAGAAAAGCAGTGTACTGATTCTCCAATGCATTGGTTTATGGATAAGGAAACCTCCCATCTGAAGAGGTCCAGAGATACATGGACCTAAACTACTACAAACTGGGGGAGTTAAGTTAGCCGAACAAGTTGCTAAACTGTAGCTGTAATTCTCCACGTGCCACAAAGCACATAATTACTATCATAACTGGCATAGCTATGGACTGCTTCTGGAAATCCACTTTAGTAAGAACATGAGATAATTAAGCCTTAGACCATCCTTACGTGGTAGGGACCATCCCTATATCACCACTTCTGGTTAGATTATTTTGTTCAAGGCCCTAACCTAAGGGACACAGTATCGAAGGCCAAATTAAAAAGCCAGGTGTAGCAGTTCAGTGTTCACAACTGTTCTTGTTACTTGAAGATACACAAAGATTACTTTGAGATCACCATTTCCTTCACATTTTCCTTCCCTTTGTAAGGGGAAGGGTGCGATTCAAGCTGAAAAACATTTTTAAAACCATAAATGAAAGAAAACAAAACAATGGGCTGTTTACGAAATGCCAACTATGTTGGATGAGAATTTTTCCACAAACCTTTCCTATTCCAATATTGTTCAATATTCTTTTTGAGAATTGACATTAGCTATTGATTGGCCCTGTAGTTGCTTCCCAATTAACGTGGAATGTTGCCACGAGAAAACCCAGGTCTAATAACATGGAATTCCTCGAACAGATTTGTGAAAGGCCCCAGTAGTGAAGATATATAGTTAAGTGGTATTTGGAACTGCTTTCTCCAATTTGTGCAAAACGAGAGGGTTATAAATTTGACTTGACTTGCAATATTTGAGCTCAAAAAACAGAAAAAACTATGGCTCCTTTTTGAAGTAGTATGAGTTTTGTAAGGGGCAAAGAAGGGGTAACCACAGTGAAGCATTACTAGGGCACTTGTAAGAACATGTTCGCATGTATGGAAGACTGACAAGGAACCTGCTGTATGCTGGAACAAGATCCTTTTCAATCATTCAGCCTCTCATGCTATATAGAGTCCATACTTGCACAGTTCTTGAAGCTCTGATGTTCCTATACACACAATGCAGGAAACAATACATCAGCCTCTCACCGAGGCCTCTAGATGCTGCTGTAACTGGTAAAATACACAAACTACATGCAACATTCAGCTCCAACCTTCCTAGACAGGACTTTCTCAAGGCTTCTGCCAGAGCCATACCAACCCTCTTTTATGTCCAGATGGGGAATCAAGTCACCTACCTCAGTGAGGTTGCAATGATCCAATGAACTC
>NW_005842770.1:408337-429346 GCF_000455745.1 Alligator sinensis
TTCCCAACTGGGTGAAGACCTGCAAAGAGAGAGAGTTTCCAGCTATAATTTCTACTAGTCTGGCAAGTATGTCCCCGGAAAGCCACATTGAAGGAATTGCTTGCGTTTGCTCTTCCCTCCACAAATTCATATCCCCAGCAAACATGATACAACCTTTCCTTTCCACTTTCTCATCCTTTTCAGGCATATGCCTATCAACCTCCTAGATGGTCCCAGGCCTGAACCACCCCAACGGAGGCAGCCCTCTCAACTTCCTACTCGCAGTAAGGCTACAACAAAGGAGTCTAGTGCAACAATGGGTGTGCCTTCAGCACACATCACCATGTCAGGGTCCATCCCATTTCCAGGAGGCTGGCTACCATCGCCTATTTGTCTGCACACTGCAGCTACCTCCTCTGATCGCATTTCCATGGTGTTGCCACTACCGCTCCCTGAAAGGAGCAGACCTGCGCATGCCCGGAAAAGCAAACAAGAGCAGAGAAAGATGGCTTGGAGGAATGAGCACAAGATGGAAACAATCAGGTTTCCAAGTCTGATCCTGGCTCTGCTACTATGCAAGACCTTTGTTGCAATGTCATGTTCTGTAAACTGGAGATAAATACTCAGTTCCCTCCCCCAAGGTTGCTTTATGGTGCTAAGTTGTCTGAATAACACTATAGCGGCATATGTTTTACTATAGAGGCAAATGGCTTCCCTATAGTTGTGTGCGACAGGGTGTTTTGGTTGTGGTCTCAGTGAAATCAAACACCCCCTAAAGTCAGGGGCTCCTTTGGAGTTTAGATGACCTCTAAAGATCCACCTCCAACTCTTGGCTTTCCCTCTGCTAATTTTTCAGTCCATTTGATAGAACAACTATCAGGACTGGGCTGTAGCAGTCAACTCAACCTGCATGTCATCTTCAGTACACTGCTCAGCCTCTATTACTGCAGGCAACTGGTAGGAAAACACCCGAGTCTGCTGGCAAGGACACTGGCTATTAAAAAATTGTACTAAGCATTGTATCAATACATTTTTTCACTGTCCAAGATTTTAGATTGATGAACTAAGTTGCCCAGTCATTGGAAGGGGCACAGCAGCACCTCCAAAGAAAGAACCAACTACACGCTGCTATCAGTGGTGTTCTTATGAAATTCCTAGCTAGGTCAGGATTGCAATAACCCTTCCTGGGGGTGTGAAATCCAGCTGCTAAGTCATCTGCTAATGGAGTTAAATGGAAATCTGAGGACTTTCCAACCAAGCAACATGGCTACCTGCTCAAAAATACAAGTGCTTCAGGTCATCAGCTCATCTCTTCAGGAATGGCAAAACACTGGTGTTTGATGAGTCTCCAATACAGATGCTCTTTCAATTGCCACTGATGTTCCTCTTAGGCTGTAGTCTCTGGACCACTTGCTGCTACTTGTTCTTTCTTCTGTTCTACTGTTTAATTCAGGATCTATTTCTCCCCACATACCTGTTGCAGAGGGGCTTCAACTTCCTATTTCATGCTAATGCCATGTTGGCTGGTGCCTTTCCCAATATACTGTGAAACAGTCCTCTCCCACTATTTGGAATCCACAGTAACCTTCTTGCTAGAGTTGGACTTTAAGAGTGACGAGAGAGTTTTCTTCAACCCTTCTTCCACCACTCAGTAGCTCTTCTGGTTTCCTCCTCAGAACTGCTCAGCCCAAACGCAAATTCCTCTCCCCCAAAAAATCTGCTTTCCCCCTTCATATCAAGGTGATATAAGTCGCCTACCTTGCAGTCAGCAGAATCCACTTACCTTTTTCCTAGCAGGATCAACATATAATAACAAAGTGTTTCAAGGCAAAGTTTGCCAGCCTGTGGTAACTCTCTTGCCCTGTCTTGCCTGTTTTCAAACACAGCATGGAAACCATTAACATTATCCTAAACCAATGCAGATCTGTGGCCCTTAATCCAACATTGACATCCCCCATCGCCTTCTCTTGCTTACACATTTGAAAACTGTAATTATATTATACATAGAAAAAATATTTTATCCAACCTTTGTAATCAGATTCCATTTTAATAACTCTATGGCATATGTTTCCTGTGTTGGCATGATAAAAATTTAGTGGCAGATGACTTTTTATATAGGAGGTTGCACCTAAAATCATAACCAAGTGGGCTAACCTAATAGTGCACAAAGGGTGCGCCTACACATACAATTAATGCTATTTGGCTTTACTGCACAGTAAATTTACTACCAAGTAGACTAATTTCCTACACAATAAGTGCCTGCATGTTTAGGTAGTGATGCTTTACTGTGCAGTAGATTTGTTTACTGTGCAGTGAAGTGTCTCATGTAGACACGGCCAAAATGCTCTAGAGCAGCATGTCTTTTAGGATACTAGAATCCAGAACTTGGAGAAGAGAACTGTAGCCAGGACTGCTACCCAGCTCAATTCCCAACATTAGTCAAGCTGACAACATTTTGTTTCACACTGCTTTTGCTCTTATCAGAAATTAATTAAAATTTTCAACATCATAAATATCTATTTCTAGTTTTCCCCAGGTCTTGACATGCTACAGATCACCCCACTCCTTTGTCTTGGTTTCAAATCCAACTTATGTAAATTGAATTCATTTTGCCCACTTAGTAGACTCAAGAAATAAGTAAAATTAAGTTTTAAAAACTGAATCATACAACAGAAACATGAACTTATTGACCTTTCTATTCTCCTGAGTTGGTTTGCTTTTGTCTTGCAAAATCTGAAGTCCTTTCCCCTTAGAAACAAGCAGCCTTGATTCTATTTTGATACATGGTAGGCAACCGCCGATGCTCTGGATCTTAGTGTACACAGAAGAGGTCTAGTCAGGTGCCTGATGAATCTGCTTGTATGGAGTCCTGCGACTATCACATCAAGACCTTTGACGCATATGCCCAGGCAAGAGTATGGAGGAGTGCAGACTGCCCAAGACCTACCATCTCCCTTTAGACCATCGAAACAGAATGCAAAGGCCAGACCAAATCCAGACGTTCGGTGCCTTTATGGTTGTAGCTTCTGCCAGAGAGCAACAAATAAAAATTTCTGCTGACTACCTAATGCCTCGGCGAGGTCGCGCTTGTCAGGTGTCCCTTAGCCTTTGTCCAACCAAGGAGTACCCACTAGGCAGTGGGGGCTAAGATTTTGAGGTGTCCTATACTCACCTCACTCTGGAAGTTGCAACATTGTGGTATTTTATAGGAGCTACCCTGCCATGAGTAGCCCCACCACATTGCCACCAGGCCGTCCAGTCAGATGCAGTTTATGGTCATACCTAGGATACACGCTTTGTAAATTATCATGCATTTTACTGTGTAAAAGAGGAGACATGGTTAAGTACAAGCAAACTGTGACTCTAATCAATGTCAGCATGATCTTTTTTCTCTTAGGCAACAGTAGTATTTCTACGTGAGTTTTCTTTAGAAAAAAATGCAGGCAGCCACTCTAACACACTTATATTTTCTTGTCTGCCACTGTGTGGCGGTATTGTAAAATTTGCTACTTGAACCAGATTGCATGCAGTCTCAGCCTTGCAGCTGGCATAGAAAACACCTTGGCTTATTAAATGACTTCAGTTAACTGGCTAGGCCAACTGAATGGGTATTCCAGGAGGCAATTCAACAGACTATACTTATAAAAATAAAGGCCCAAAAAGATCACCCAAATGCCACTGCAAATGGTATAACATTTAGCATGCTGTATTAAATCACGTCTTAAATGAAAGCAGAATACAAGCAAGCTACTGTTAAAAAAAATCATATTTAAATTACGCTTGTAAGGTAAAGGTTTACTTATGTATTGTAGCCTATGTCAATAAAAATTACAAGGAGTACAAGAGTCATTATGAGAGGTTCTGAAATGTGTTAGGAATGGTAGTTTGAAGATGACTTATGGTGCCTTGGTTTTACCTTTGCCATCTTGAGGGGGGGAGGTATTTTTTTCTTTTGCAAATAAAGAACTTTGATTTTAAGAATAACTTGGTTCCCTGTGGTTTCACAGCATTATTGCTCACATCATTCCTTCTTCCTGTTGCCCCAAAATCATCTTCCTCAGTATCATTCAGATAACAACATCCATAGCTTTCAATTCTGCTACTCTTGTTATTGCCCACAGCATAAAGTTCACATTATTTAATCCCATGTGCAAAGACTTTACATATTTCTATTTTGTATCTGTGACTCCAATTTCCCGTCTCCGACTGGCAATGTCAAGATGTTGTCAGACTTGCAGTACCCACTTGATTCTTCCTCCCGTTGCTATTTTTTTTACCACTTAAATATGGGACAGATTCCTAATGCAAATTTAACCGGCTTCCCACAGTATTTCATTATAATAATCCTTCTTTAAAACTCACTGAGCTGTGAAAGCACTTGGAAGCCACTCAGAATTATTGTACCTAAATAACAGAATATCACAATATGCAGTAACTTACTTTCCTTACCTACCCTAATTACCTTCCTCTTGGCACCGCCTAACATTAGATAGATGTACTCTGGGGCAGGGAACTCTCCTCTTTAAAGCGATACACCTAATTTTGCCACCATAAAAATTACGGATTGAAAAACCCCAAATGGATGTGCTCATGGCTTAGTTGAAATTGGTCGTCAAAAATTTAGTTCAGACTAAAACAGAAGTTATGTAGGTTTGGTGCAGTTCTTTTGCAAGAGACTGAGGAGGAACCTTGTGTGTTACACACGATGCTTTTGTTTTCCATGTCTACAATTTTTTCAGGCTTTACTTTGAGAAGTGCAAGTCATTTATCAATATCCAAGCCTCAGGCATGATGGGGGCTTTTGCTTTTTATAGGCTTTGAAGCAGGGGTGTCAGACATGGCCCCCCAGGCCAGATCTGACCTGTGGAGCTACTCTCTCCCGGTCGCAACAAAATCCTTTGACATGCATCTCCTTATTTCCTTATCTTAAACTGTCTCATGGTTTCAGCAATCAGCAACCCTGTTGTAGCGCCAGCCATACCTGGTTTCTATCAGCAGGTTTTTCAGATTTACATGGTTTTAGTTGGAAGATATGGGATACTTCTAGCAGCTTTTCATGGCACCATAAATATAGCCATTCCACAGCACTTGACATTAGGACATTCTTGCCTTTAACTGGCTTCCACAAGATCCTGATGAGCCCAGATGTACCTTTTTTGCACAGGCCTCTCTTGAAATTGCATTTAGTTTTTAGTACTGCATGGTTTGAAATCCAACATCTATACATATAGCCCTGCCTATGGAGTGTCCAACAGACATGTAGGAATTTTCTGCCATGCAGCAGCTGGGGTGAGTTTGGAGTACCCAACATGAATATTGTTAGATCCAACCAGGAACAGGGACATCACCTACGGAAAACTGCAGAAAACCTTATTTGGATGAGGTGAGGTCAGCACAAATTCACTAATGGCTTCAGGGGTTTTCCTGATGTTTATCAGACAAACAGCAATTTCATTTTTTGCACAGGGGTGTTTTATTAGGTAACATAAAATAAGAAGCCTTAATTCTATATAAATGGGAGACTGGTATATTGGAAAGGTTTTCCCATCTACTCCTTGAAAAAGGGTCCCTTGTATGAGTGGTATGGGTATGAACACAATATTAACTCTATGAGATGTATGGATTTTTGTGGGTGACATCTTTTACTGGACCAACTGCCTGGTTGGGATAAGCTTTCAAATGCAAGACATTCTTTATCAGGTTCCATGTAGTCCAATAAAAGATATCCACAAAAATCCATGCCTCTGGCATATTTTTTGTACCATCATAGTGACAACATCACTCCAACACTATCAAAATATGTAAATTCTGTAGCATATAAATGGCTCCCTTCCAGAAGAAACCTTATGCATCCCTGAACAAACTAGAAGTTACTTCTGTAGCATTTAAAAAAAAAAGGTATTTAATTTTTCAGTCTTTGTAGCACAAGCTCATCTAGGAAGTAGCTTACATCATAACAACTAGCTCCTTCACCAGCTGCATTTTGTTTGAGGCAATTCTAACATTAAAAAAAATGGAAAAATGTTTACAAGATAACCAACTTAACTTTGGGGGATTTAGAGGAGAGGGGAAACAGCACATGCTTCCCAATTCACTAGAAGCCCTTCTGTTCTAGTCTACATTAACACTGTCTTCAAAATTTCCTACTATGGCATGACCCACATGGGACAACTCCACCGGTGGCAGCAACTGTGGAATTTGTTAGCATAGGCAGGCAACAAAATTGCGAAGACCATTTAAATTACTATTCTGATTGTTTTAAAGGGTCCCAAAAAGATAGAACTATGGTAACCATTTCACTGCAGTTTTCTCTTTGCCATCCTCAGTCTGATCCTACAGTCAACATATTTATCAACAACCAGAGAAGTAAAAACCCCCTAATTTTATGTAATTACAAAAACACAAATAATCCTCTACTACAGATTAAAAATATTCAAACAATTAATAAAATGTATGCCACACCAATTCCCTCAGTAGTTACAAAATAGAATTAGAAAACTAATATTTATTAATCAATTTAAATTTTAATATACATTTCAAGAACGTGGCAGCATAAAAGGAAGCTTGTTTAAAAAAACAACCTGAATTTACCATTTGCAATGTTACATTAACGATCAGGGCTCCCCTATCAATGGTTCCAAAACACTTCAACTATATCTCCAAGTATTAGAACCATATTTAATGTAGCAGTAAAATTAAAATAAAAAATTCCAAATGACTCCACATTTAGGGAGCAGTGGGTATTCATGTATGTCATTTAGAGGCCTAGTAAACGCACTAGCAACAATCTCAGCAAAACTTAACAGCTTTGCGAAGTGTTCGGAAACTAGCCATGCTACTCAGTCTCACTTTAATAAAATCCATTAGTGATTTTTTTTCCTTTTACATATAGTGGAATAACAAACAGATTTACATTACTAGGTCAAACCACCAAAAGGCAGAAAACGGCAGGAACTTCTTGGTCAACACAAAATCACATACAAATTTAACTAAATACGTTTTTAATAGGACATCATGAAACTTTAAGGAGGATAAGAACACAGAATTCAGGTCCTTGGGTTGGCAAATAAAGACAAGAATACTATGAAGCATTTTCCACCATTTACTCATTATCAAAAATATTTTTCAACTCTTCTTGCAAAACAAAAAACAAAAAAGTACAGACTGGACACATACATCACATTTTTCTTCCTATGGCTTTAACCCCCCACCCCCACCCTGCCCCACCCTACAAAAATGACAGGGGAAAAAAACCAAACCAAAAACCAACAAAAAATAAAAAATAAAAAAAAATCTGACCACATTCACAAAAAATGACACCATGGTACACTATGAAACAAAGGGAGGTGTCATTTAATTATTGTCCAAAGGATTTTTGCTTCTTGCTTAGACAGGTGAATAACCGTCATTGTAGGTGCTGTGTGCCAAATCAAAAATATACCTAACATTATGTCATAATGCACAGGAAATGGCATGTAATGAATTAAAAAAGATGGCAGCCATCAAGGATTTTGAAAAATTCTACTGCTAATTTTTCTTTAGACATGCTGTTAAAATAGGAAGTCCTTTTGTATTTGAGTCAGCCAATGTTTTATCGCATCACTTTAGAGATTAGACACCCCTCTCTGCTTCCCTCCCTGAAGAAGTTTGACAAAGAATAGTTAAAAATGCAAACAAAAAAAGCCAGTCAAGATGCTGTCAGGTGCTCTACATGGAGAGCAGCAATCTTCTTAATCTACCCCTATTTTCAGGTATTAACTTGGAAATAAATAATTTTTGCACAAAAAGGTTACATTTATAGAGGCGTTTAGCCACACCCACTCTTGCAATGTTCTGTTGTGAACAGAATACTTACCTGGTGTTGAAACTGTCCCAAAGCCCCAGTATCCAGAGTGGAACCAGCATGCTTTTTCTAACGGCTAATGAAATTAATTTTACCCTGTATCCAACTTCTGTCTGGACTGAGGGGCAACGGGACATTTTCCTGGTGTGGAGAGATCCCAAATGCATCACAATTAAACACCGTTAACCTCCTTTATAACTGAGCCAAGGAAGAAAGGAACCAATGGTGGTAAATGCTGTATAAACCTGGATGTATTATGGGCATTAATTATTGGAACAAAAAAAACTAACCCAGAGCAGATGCACCTTTTTTGCTATATTCTCCTCTCAAGGTATGGCAAGCAGGTGCCAATGAAAGCAGTGGGAACTACATGGGTGTGTGCTTGTAAGATCTGAACCTTCTTCATACATGTTATTTCCCCAAAATGAACAGTAACAGGTAAAAGGAGTTAGGAACAAAAAGTTAAAATATACCTGTGACATAACCTAGAAAGTTCTTCGGAGAAAAAGTGAATAAAGCTACTACACCGAGGCTTACGTATTGGAGAATTTTGAGTGACACTAGAGTAATGTTTGGAACCCAGTTGACAGAATTTCCAACCTGCTGCTCAGAAATTAGCTTTACTGATTTTTAGATGACTATGATCTAGATAACCAATTCTCATGATCAGAAGTGAGATGTTGTCATTCAATGACTGCATTCATTCCTCAGCTTAACACTGTTTTCTACAGAAACAGGATGTGCTTTTCTAGCAACACTGACTCCCTAAGTACTCAAGAATTACTTCTGTACATTATAAACTAGCCCAACTTTGACAGACTGCCTAGGCTCCACACTTCTTTCCATTTAGTTGGAAGCTTTGATTGTGCACAAAGCATGAACTGGTACAATGAGGTTAATGTTTTCCTCACCAAAAATCATTTTGTATTAAAATCATTTACATCAGCAGTTGATCTCAAACTATGAGGTGCTGTAAGAACTAAGGACAGTTTTAGGGTAACTCCTCCGTTATCTGCAAACTATTTCCCAGACACTAACACACATAACATAGCAATGAAAAACACTTGATACAAGTGATCTAATTGCAGGAGCTCCAGCAAGTTAAACAGAACCATAGCTGCCTTAAAACTGTAGCAGTTCCCCTACTAAGGGCAGGGAAAAGACAGAAAATGATTTAACAGTCATATCTCATGTCTATAGCTTCATCCAAACTTTTATCATCGTGTGTACTGGCAGCTAAATATGTAGTTACTGGTGACCCTGTCACATTAATTACACTGGTGCTTGTGCTGGCGTTCCGCACAGCAATGCTTGTCACATTAATGCCCAAAGTAAGCCTAGTCTGCTCCAAGGCCTTTTCTGGCACTGCAAATGCCTCCAGCTTCTTTTCCCCATTAGCCATGTATGAGTTTTGGCAGCCACGGCATATGCAGTCTAAGCAGGCTTTACGGTTCGAGTAACAAGGGCAGCGTTGGCCACGGCATGTAAGAACACTTGGATTTTGGGTGGCACGACCACATTTACACCCCTTCTTTTCTTGTGGCTTCTTGTACACAGTTTTTGTCGGACTTCCTGGCATAACATTACTGCTAGGAACCTTTTCCTTTGCTTTGTCTTTTGTTTTCAGCATTCCTGGTTTGGCTTTCGGGTGGGATTTTTTTGCGGGGTGTTCAAGGTTCTTTTTCAGGCTCTTGTTGGACAGGAGTACAGTTTTACTGATTTTGGGAGTTGTGCCTCCATTGGGAACAGTTGCTACAGGCTGCAAAGACATTTTATTTTCCTGTTTCACTGTTACAGGAGCTGATGCTCCCAAGGTTGGGCCACAGAGGATGCTGGAAATTGGGAGGGGTTGAACCTTTTCACTGTCACTTTCTGATCGGGATCGCTTCCTGTTTAACTTAACTACCTTAGGTGTTGCTGCTGTGCACGAGATCCCATGAGGTGAAGCACCTGTTGACATGAAAACACTATGGCTAAGAGATGGGGGGGAAAGCTGCAGAAAAGGACTGGCTTCCAAGCTGGGCTGCAAATTAGAAGCACAGACTTCAGTGTTCGAAACAGTTTCTAAGCTCCGGAGCACTTCCTCAACACTCAGCAAGAGAGAGCCACCAGGTTTTATATCTTCCGTGAAACTGCAGATGTCAATGCCTGTTGTACACAAGTCACTGGTCGGCACTGTATCACACACAGGCTGCAGGCTGCTTGAGAGATCTTCAGTTTTTATATACTCTCCAGCACTGCATACATCAATCGTATTTGCATGTTCAGGAGAAGGAATATTAACTCCAAGTTTATCAACCGAAAGCCCATTACAATTGGGCAACCCATTGATAACAGAACTCCTAATATCAATATTGTGTGTGCTTTCAGATATTGAAGAAAAACCAGCTTGAGGGTCATTTGTATGTTCTGAGGTTGTAGGAACGGGGGAATGTGTCACACCCAAAGCATCAGAAGTCTTTTCTGTGTCTTCGTGGAGTGGTGATCCATCTTTGAGCAAAGCCAAAAGATCAGAACAGTCCACTGCTTGTATTATGTCTCGTGCCAAGGGAGTTTGTGTTATGTACTCGCACAGTTTTTTATAGCAGTTTACTAGAATGCTTAGCTGCTTATTTTCCTCAAACTGTTCATAGTCTTTGCACCAACTACAGGATGGTTTCATCATCATCTTCTTGCCTTTACAAGTTTTGCAGACATAATGTTGACACGTGGAGTTGGTGGGAGCAATGGGGTCTTGGAGCAAATTTCCTAAGGGGGGGGAAAAAAAAAAGTTAGAGAGACCAGGTGCTACACGCTGCCAGGATAAAAATAAGAGGAACTTCCTACTGACACAGCTCTAGAAATCACATGAACAGCATTCAGTCCTAAAGTCAAGTCTGGAAAACACTGTGGCTGTGTGAACAACATGAAATGTCAGAGGGCTTGTCAACCGCTGATGTATTCACAGTCTTCAAAGAGTACTGTAGTAAAAAACTATTTCTCTATTTCAAAGAGAAAAAAATAAGACTGAGAACTGATGTACTGTTACCTTGTTAACTTAACCTTCAGAATATATCAGCATATCTCTCTTCTACACTGTCTTTACCTCAACATGGCAACATAATAAACAACATTCTTCTATATTAGCCAAGATATTTATTTAGACTCAAAATCATAGACAAGTAGGACTGGAGGACCTCAGGCAATCATACGGTCCAAAAGTCTGCTTAAGACAGGATTGTCCCTACCTATTCAATACAAGTGGTTGTCTAGCCCAGTGGTGCTTATCCTATAGGACACAGGCCAGAAACAACCCATTAAGTGACATGATCCAACCTGAAACACAGGGAAGAAGTTCAGCCCAGTGTGTCCTGTACCCTGCCCTGCGCCATGTCACTGATCCCTTCTCGAGATCCCCCTGCTTTCTCCCTCCCCTCCCTCTGACATAAGCATCCGCCTTCCTCCCCACTCTCCTCTTCCTCCCCACTACTGGAGGGGCGTGGTGGCCTGTTCCCAACCAACTGCTCTACAAGACTGAGTTCCACTGGTTGAACTATTCTTAAAATGACACAAGCAACCGTCTTGCACTACTACCAAAAATGTTGTCCCAAAACACCAAGAACACCTTAACCTGCCACAGGCAAAGCAGGGGGTTGAAGGCACTCTCAATGTCTTTCTACTGCAAGACAGGAAGTGGCTGTTAAAAAACACTTGAGAGACAGGGAGGAGGACCATGGCTCTGCTACAAAGAATGGCAAAACCCCCAACAGTCCATGATGATCTGTTTCACTACGAGGTAAAATTCTTTCCTGATCCCAAACAAGGCAATTGGTCTGATCCTGAGCAGAGGGTCCTGTCCCTAACCAGAAACCTCTGAGATTTTTTAGCCCCAACAGGAGCATGGGAATACCTCAGTTAAAATTCCCACCTCTGGATGTAGCCAATGCCTCTTAGGAAAGAGAGAGAGAAAAAAAGACACCTGTAGCAAGAAGAGAGTGAAAAATTTCTGGACCATCACAGTTACATCACATCACTTTCACACTACCTTTACACACAAAGGGCAATCCAGCAGAGAAACCAATTATCTTTGAAAGAGTCACCCAGGTACCTTGCAGTAACCTCCAATGCAAGAACCCCTCACCCCTGTGATCACACAGCCTGGTGAACCCCTGCCGCTCCACACTGGAACTGATTAGAACACAGGTCAAATATATGGCCCAAGGGTCACATTGGTCCCACGGAGCCCCATTATCCAAACTCTGGTGCTGCCCCGGCTTTAAATTGACTCAGACTGGCTCCAGGGACAGGGCCTGGGATGTACATCACACATCTCAGCTGGGGCAGCATGCCATGTGCAGCACAGGTCAGGTCTCAGACTGGCTGCTCCAGGATGCATGCTACATGTAGAACAGATCCTGGAGCAGCCACTGGATTCAGCATGGGGGAACAAGAGCCAGGGTCATTAATCTAGCCTGCTGGGGGAGGGGGCAGATAAATTGACACCCCTGGATTGGAAGAATCATCAATTACAGCCATACTCAGCAAAGATCAGCTATTGAGAGAAACATTCCCAGCCCCTTCGCTCCTGTCTTTCAAATAGCCCCCTAACCTCCCAATCCATCATCATTCAGAAGCCAAATCAACTCACCAATATCAGAAAACTCTTCATCATCAACAGACAAAAGGGACACAGCCTTGCCTTAACAATAGATGCTTAACCTGTCAACCCAGACATCACCACTAAAACAATCACCTCCCACTCCCCCCCCCGCCCAATGAACCCAGCAGAATTCAGATCCTAAACATCTTTCCCAAAACATGATAGCTGATCCAACGCACCAAATACCCATGGGCAGGCAAGGGTCTTTGAGTAGATGTCCTTAGACCAGCACAGCTACAACCAACAAGCCCCAAATACCCATGGTAACTACTTGGGTGAAAATGAACAGGAACTATGCACCACAGTGAACTCACAGGAAGAATACAAAGGACAGAGAGACACAAATGCCAGAAGAAAAATATTTTTCATAGCATAGCCACTTGCTTTCTGACCTCATTATCCTTGCGCACAAGGGAAACCTACCAAACACCTTTAAAATACAAGTTTGGGAACAAAAATTCATAAACTGGCTGGACACTAAGAACCAAGGACTGAACAATAATAATGACTTTATGGTAAACTATTATTTCCCTGATTCCTGAAATTCTTTGTTCACTCTTTTCCCTTTTGATAAGTCTTGATCTCCCATTAATCAATTTTTTCTTCTGCTAACTGTCTGCTATCCCTGGGCATTGCTCCTCTCTCCAATTTCACAGCCCTATCCACTGTTTTAATCATCACTGTGCTAGCTGCTTTCCTCAGAACTGATAAGAATGCCTTACATTCAAAAGCTTACCTAGCTTTATCCTAATCACGCAGTTGGTCCAATAGAAGAGATCACCCACAAAAATCCTTGCCTCTAGCATAATTCCTGGACCATCACAGCTATCTCTCTCCAATACTGTACTACTAAAAGCACAGTATTCACTATCCTCCTGTTTAAAAAGTTTTATTCATCCAGTAGAACTAGAAAAAAGTCATATGTCAGTGACTAGGCACACATTTTCAACAATGCACTGCAGAGGTTTTACTTATAAAACAAGCCAAAAAATGGAATTTGTCCATGTGAATATTTACAAATATATCACAGATCATTTGCAAAAACTGAAAAGGAAATCAATGACTAGTATGGGCAAGTGACTTTTGCCGGGACAGGAGACACAAGGCCCTAACATACCCTGAAAAACATAGATAAACTCTACTATCTACCCTCAGGTGGACAAACATTAGAGAAAGGCTATTTGAAAGCATTAACATTTCAAAGCACTCAAGAAGCAAAAAGAAGAAACAGACCTTCCAGATCTTCCTCATGGAAAGAAAAAGCAATTGATACTGGAATGAAAATCACTGGATGTACTTGGTAAAATAGCCTGAGAAATTTGGGATTCACATAACATTTGGAGACCTGAAGACATGATTAAAACATAAGTCCCCACCCAATTAGCGGTCAGAAAAGGGTAAACAGCACGTAACTGAAATATGTAGCTGTTAACAGGATTCCAATATTAGCTAAGATAAAAAAAACTAAAAAAAATAGAAGCAGGAGAAGAAAAATAAGCAATTACCATTGGAGGAAAAGTGGCACAAAGCAAGTAACAACACAGTTAAATATGACCGTTGATATTGCTAACAAGACTGAGATGAGAGCGCACGGCAAGTTACATACATTCGCAATACAAAGAGCATTTAGGGGCTCCATGTGTAAAGCCAACATATAATCATGAAGGAAATAGCATGGACCTTCTCCACAGCTCATAAAAAAGACACATAAGGAATATGGTATTTTTGGACATCTCATTTCCAGAAAAATATAGATTACCTTGAGGGAGTTCAGAAAGAGCAAACCTTATTGTAACTAGAGAGAAGAAAGAATTTAGAGTAAAGTTAGAAGACTGTTTAAGTGTGAAGCAGGTAAATAAGATGTAAAATTATGTTTCCAATTTCATGAAAATGTAAAACAATAAAAAAAAAAGAGGGATTTTTTTTTCAGCTGGAAGAAATGAAAGGGTAAAACAACTTTATAATAAGAATGAACACAAACTGAAATTCCTGAAATTATGCATACTAATACTTTTCAGAAGGAAGTGATCCAAGCAATAATAGTTGCACGCCAGGAAATTATGTGCAGAAAATTTCAAAATCATGCACAATTGATTACTTTTAATTATTATTATTATTATTATTTTATTTTTATTTTTTTACAACTTAAACTAAATATAACACTATTTCAACCTTCTTTATATGCAGGTACTTGTGTGGGGGAGGGTTGAGGTATGTGGGGAAGGTTGTGAAGGGGGGCAAGGGTATAGATATGGGAGCATGTGGGGGACAGGGTGTGGGAGGATTGTGAGGTGGTGTGGGTGGGTGTGGATATGGGAATGTATGGGGTTTGTGGAGGGGTGGGTCCCAGCCACACTCCCCCCTCCAGCACAGCCCCCGAGGAACATGTCCCCCCAGCACAGTTCCCAACCACCAGACACAGCCCCCTGCCTGTTACATGCCCTGCTTCCCCGCCACCCTGCACACAGTTCCCAGGCCCTTGGGCACTCCTGGCCACAGCAGGTAGAGCCCCCCTGGCAGCACATAGCTTCAGTGAATCCTGGAGGCTGCACAGAGCTGGCGTGGCCCAGCCTGCTGGCACATACCTTCAGGCCAGACTGGGCTGGCTCCATGCCAGCACACAGGGCTCATGGCACTGCAGGCAGGAGCCATATGCAGGCCCTAGGATTCGCTGGAGCCACATGCCGCTGCCGGCTGTGCCCAGCCAAGAGTACTCCGAGGGCCCACTGCCTGCTGCTGCTGTCACCATGGCAGAGGCTGTACACCATAGGGTGTGGGGGGCCCCACTCACCCACAAACCCCACACACACTCCCACAACCCTCCCCCTGCAGGCAGGAGGTCCCCTTCCCCTCACCAGCTACACCACGGCGAACTACACGATAGTACGTGATTATTTGCAGTTACAAGTTTTATATGCAAAATTACGCAGGCACATAATTACGTAATTCCCTGGGGTGTAAATAGTTACATTCCTTTATATTCTGGTCAGCATTTTCTCAGAAAGATTTTCCTACCTGTAAATTAAATTTCAGAGATTCCCCTTTTAGTCTGGATTTCTGACTGATTGACTGATCAATCATCAAAGCTAAAAGCAGCTTTTCCCTGATGAAAAGTTATGACAGGATGAGTCTAGCAGTTTAACTGGTAAATTGTGACCCACAAAAATAAAAGAATACAATTCAATGGTAGCCGTGAAAGGGAACCAAAAGAATACCAACTCCCATATATTAACATGAAGTGAATGTATTAAATATATACATATATTTTAAAAAATAATGGCAGATTAGTCATAAAGGAGATTTTAACTGATTAAAAGAAGTCCTACAAATAGTATAAGAAACTATTTTCAGATTATCCTTATTTCAGCATGGACAGATGCCTGAAATAAGTCTAGCTCTTACAATTCATCTATGAATGAACAAGCAGCCTGAGAGAGACTATGGGGAGGGATAGATGAGAAATTAGCCCCAAGGCACCAAGCCTTAACAGTGATCCAAAGTGCTAAACTATAGGAGGTGTTAGGGGTGCCAAGGCACAGGTGTGCTGCAAAAACAGGCTGGCAGAGATGGACTACTCATAGGCACCAGTCTCTAAACTTCAGTTTCTCTGGCATCGGTATGTGTGGTCCTACATGTAGATCCATCAAAACACACTGAGGCATTATGTTTCTGAGATGCCCTGGGGCTGCCAATGCCGCTACGTTCTCAGATAAGGTGGTCCACTGAGGAACTGTAACAGTGACGATTCAGCTGTCACAACCTCTTACTTGAAAAGCCAGTTCATGGAAGTGTTCTGGGACACAGATATGCACTAAGGATGAGGGGCACCCTAAAATGCCAATCGCTTTCCTGTACAAAGGCATAAGGAATGACCCCAGGTGCCAAGACACAGTGGAGCTCCAAGGAGCACTGGAATAAGTACCAAGACACTCGTAATGTATGCCAGGTGATAGCTACCCCAAGATCTTAAGACAGGCACCAAAGGTAAGGCTTTGCATCACTCATCTGGCTCATGGGGCCCAATGCGTTTGACACCCGTGCCTTAAGGTAATATCGATTCACATTATTTTTACACATCCTGGGTGAACCCAGTTTGTTATACATTTAAATGAATTGTGTCATCCCCAAAAATGAGTCAGACAGATTTAATGACTGCACCAAATGAGAGCATTTCAGATTTGTCGGACAAGTACGATGAATACTGTTTAAAGTCACTAGGAAAGGCCACATGATCACTGACACGTCACACAGCTGTCCTGAACTAAACCTAGATTTTATGTTTGAAGGTAGCAATTAAAATGGAACACATTTCAATCAATAAGGAAGAATAGTTTTTACACAAGCATTTTCTGAACGATTACTTGTTTCTAAGTTGAATCATTTTCAGAACATATGTACATGAGTTTAAAAGACCCAAGATTATTTCAGTTAGAAATATTCAGCCTTATTGTAGCTGACCTAGCATAATCAAATTTAATATATTTTAAAAATTAGTTTACAATAAAGAAGAAAGTTTGCCTTCTAAACATAAATAAAATGCTATTTTTCCAAATCTGTAAATAGCCAGACACAATAGGTATCAAACATTTGAACAACCTACCCTAGTAATCAACAGCAACAATTTTAAAATGTAGCTATATCATCTTGCATTACTGATCATTTATGGATGGAAAAGGGGTACAATAATTATTACTACTGGAGAACAAATGCAAAGAGGAGAATGAAATGGAGAAATGCAGGACAGAAATAACTATCCCATGTCTGAGCCTATTACAGTATCTCAAATATTATAGTTTAATGTTGCCATTATGGTTTGGAGGGTGGGCTTGAGTGCACACTTAAGCAAATCTGCACCTGGCACCAAGATGAATGGAGTTGCAGACACCCGGGAGGATAGAATTAGGATTCAGAATGACCCTGATAAACAGGAGACATGGTTTGAAATCAATCAGATGAAATTTAATAGGGACAAGTGAAAAGTCCTGCCCTTGGGGCAGAACAATCACATGCACAAATACTAGCTGGGGAATGACTGTCTTGGCTTTAGTACAGAAGAAAAGGACTTGAGGGATACAGTGGACCATAATCTAAGAATGAATCATTTCTGGAAGTTCTTAACAGCAGTTTAGACCAACACTAGTCTAGGATGGTTTAGACAGAGATGATTCTGTCTTGAGAAGCAGGAGCGTTTGTGTAGTGTACATAGAGGTGATTGCACAACAGCTTAAAATGAAGTCCTACTCTTGTATATTGTAGGGGGCTGTTGGTGTGTGGAGGCGCGGATTGGTGTGGGGGTGTGTATATGGGGTGAGAGAGCATGTGGGGGTGTGTAGATATGTGGCGTGTGGGTGGGTATGGGGTTTGTGGGGGGATGTGAGTGTGTGGTGGGAGGGTGGCTTGAGTGTGTGAGAGGGTGTGGGGTGTGCATGTATGGCAGTGCGAGAGGGTGTGGGTACATGCATATGGTGGGTTGTGCAAGTGGGACTTGCCCTATGAACACACATACACACCCTTCCTCATTGCCCACAGTCCCTGCCAACCTGGGCTCTGCACTCCTGCTGCTCCTGGCCCTGGGGCACCAATGCAGGCCCTTTACTCCCACTCACTGCCATTTATTTCCCCACTCCTATCTGCCATTGCTGCCCTTCTCTTCCTGCTTTCCTACCTTCTTGCCCACTGCCACCACTTCCCTATCCCTTGCTCTGGCACCACATGATTCCTAGCTGCACAGCCAAGACCACATGATGCTGCAGGAGCACCACATGGAGCCAGCTGAGAACTACAAGGGCCGGGTCAGGTAGGGCTGGCTCCTGCTTAGTCCTGTGGTCCCAGCGATGCAGCCGGGATACATGTGGCTCAGGAGCGGCCGGGGGCAGGAGGTGGGGTGAGGAGAAGTGGTGGTGATGGGTGGGAAAATGGGGAAATGGCAGTGGCTGGGGGGGAGGAAGTGGCATGGAGTGGGCAGCAAGCAATAGATGGACAGGAGCACAGGGCCCATGCTGGTGCCCTGGGCTGGCAGGGGCCCAGGGCAGGGCGACAGGAGCATGGGACCCAGGCTGACAGGGGATCTGTGGAGCTGAGCTGGCTCCCCCCTCTCTCTGCTGGCGCAGCCTGGCCCACCCCTGTTCTAGTCTCTTTTACCTTCAGTGAGTGAATGTATTTGCGATTAGATCTGTCAACATTTATATGAACCAGCACTATAAATCTGCAAAAGCTAATACAAATTTGTCAGAGTGAAACTTGATTCACTTTCACTCCAACATTTCAAGTCTTACAAAAGCCCTAATTGCCTATAATTCCCTCCATTAATGCTTCATCTTTGCTTACAGTCTCTAGACCTTTCCACCTTGCCATTTACTGAACTCCTGGTAACCACAGCTACATGGAGTAACCAGAGAAACAGGTTTATTGAGGAAGGTTGGGGGGGAGGGGGGGCAGGGAGAGAAAGAGTCCACATTATGATTATTTTTGAAGTCCAAGGAATTGGAGCAGCACTCTTGGGGAAGTCCCTGGATATGTAAAACGTTTTTCAAGAAGTCAAAGTATAGTGCAGGCCAAGTACAAATACCTGTAGATGGAATGGAATGCTTTGTGATAGTCTTCCAACAATGGCATACCTAACATAATTCCCAATATCATGGGCAACTTGGCATTTCCGATGCCATTTGGCATTCCCAACAAACATTAAATTCATCATCATCAAGCCAGAAGTACAGCATAAGTAATTTCACAATAAAAGATGAGTGCTACACAATCTTTTGGAAAGGTGCAAGACCAAGAGATTGGAATTCTTTACAATTTCTGAAATCTTACTGAATGATGAAATCACCACAAATCTTAGTCCAGTGGAGCAATCTTTAACTACTGTTCATAATTCTTTTCAAAACAATAAAATGCATTACTATTTTCATTACCTAAATTTTTAGTCTTGAAATAACTTCCTTACATTATTTCATGGATATCACCACAAACTTAGACTCCAGTTCTGGGCTTATTTAAGCATGTTTTCAGACTGCTGCAGATTTCGAAAAACAAAAGTTTCAGTTCAGTTCATAATCTCTCTACATTTTGAATGTTACTCTCAAACAGAAACACTAGATTTCTAAAAAAAATGAATACTTAAGATTCCAGAACTCAAGAGAGTGTGACAAGTCCTGCCACATTATGGATTATTCATCATAATTTCTGGACAACTATGTATCCTGGATATCACATATGAAGGAAAACCATCCATGAATAAACTATATGGTTTCACCTATAACAGGTAGAAAAAGCACACTGGCAATACAGGCAGACACTGAAAGATTGAAGTGGGAAAAGGGGCATACTTTTGAAAAAATAAAAAACAATGAGGTTAGTGAAAACCAAAATCAGGAATCTGAATTGCTTAAGAAAATGGGCAAACACCATGAACACATACTGTATTCCTCCAGTATAGGAGCTGTACCAATGAGTTAATTAAAAAAATAAAAATAAAAATCAGTTGACCTGAAATCTGCCAGATTTATTATTAACAGAAGAGAATTTTAAAATGCAAGCTTTCTATTTAAACAAACAACAAAAAACAGTGTGAAATTTACTTTTGCTAAGTTTTTCAGCCTTTCACCTGAAAATATTTACAACTTTTCGAAGAAACTCAGACAAGGTTCCTTGGGTGAATTTGATATCTTTTATTAGACCAACCCAAATAGTTGGAGAATATTTATTAAGAATAAAGAAACTCATGCACTTGTTATATTTGAACGGATAAGTTGTATTTAACAAAGTTACTAACACTTTTGTTATTGATTCAAATACAGCATATATAGCTCTTCTATTCAGGCTTTATGGTTTTCTTATTGACAACTAGAACAAATTCAGAAACCTTTTAATAAAGTAAGGGCTTTGAGATTAAAATACTTTAAATTCACTGTTAGGGCATTGATGGACAGATCCCATTCTACATCATAGGTGTTTAAATGGACTGACAACTAAATGTGATCCTATTCCACTGTCAGAATCACTCAAAATCCATTAATGCATCTACTTTTGTAACATGTTATCATCCTAGCCTTAAAACTAAGTTGCAAAAAATCAGCAAGGAGGAGAAGAATCCACCCAACCTTTTGTATTAATGGTTTTTCAGGGATTTGAGCAGGGTAAAAGAGGATTCCATCAGGTACAGAATAAGGGGAACAGGACCTTGCCTTGAATAATTTTGTTCTAAAATAACAAGGGCCCATCTGGTTTTTCCAGGTCACAAGAATATTAAAATTACTGTATTTACCCGAATTCAAGATGACTCAAGATTTAAGGTGCCCCCTGCCAAATAATTAGATTCTATACACAGAAACATTATAAATTTGTTATAATTTCCCACATACAGAAACTACTTATTAGGGGTCATCTTAAATTCATCCCTGTCACCACTGCAGCCAGGAAAGCAGGGAGCAGGTGGTAGGGGAACCAAGTAGTCCAGTACCTGATCCTTGTCCACACACACATTGTCCCTTGCCAGCTGCCCCCCTCACCACTTAACCCCTCCACTGTCTGCCCCTCCCCAGTACCT
>NW_005842770.1:429471-437313 GCF_000455745.1 Alligator sinensis
TAGCAGTTGTGGCGGCAGCAGCTTCAGCAGGGCAGGCCCTAAAGCCAGAGCCTCAGTTGAGGCTGCTGCTACCAGACTGGAGCAACCAAGTGCTCCATGCCCTGGGATGGAGTGGGCCAGGAACACTGCTGGAGAGTAAGCAGTGGGGGGGAAGGCAGCAGGAGGCTGGCAGCAGTGGCTCCAACCCCAACCCTAGACCAGTCAGAGTTCCAGCAGCCACCCATATCACCACGCCTCATATTTGAATCCAAGACAAAGGACTTCCACCCCCACCACCCATTAAATGGGGAAATAAATTTTTCTTGTATTTCAGTAAATATGGTAACATTCACAAATCATTACCTTATGTCACAAAAGGATTCCCATCCATCAATATCAAATGCCCAGTTCCACAATATTCTTAAAAGAATTATTCTCCTTGAATACATGGGAAAAGAGCTGGTGCTGTGTGACCAGAAGGCTAATGACTACAGGAAAACACAGGCTAAGACTACAAGAAAAATTAATATTGCAGTTGAACAGCTTCAATGTAAATTCCTTGCCAACAACAAAAGCTTAGTTCTGACACCACGTGTTGTTAGTTTGGACCAGTGAGAGCTCAACACCACAAAAGTTATGTTTAAGACTTCACAGACACAGCGAGAGAAGGAAAAAATTCTCTCTCTGCCTCCTGCACAGCTGCAGCCTAAGATTAACATGTCTTTATTCCACAATTAGTAAGATTTAGCAAAACACCTACTGCCACCACTATTGTTCCAGCAGTTTTCTCTCTCACTTCAGCAGTAAATTGCAGAAATGTGTGAAAGTAAAGCCTGCGAAAAAGGCATTTGGGATCACCACACTGAGTTATGGGTGGATGGGTTATGAAGTGCTACCAAGCTGTCAATGCAGTAGCCTGACAGCACAATATTAACATTTCAGTAAATCTTATGAAACATAAGCAATTCCATAAGTCTCCTCAGCCAGATCATCAAAACAGGTCCATCGTCTCCAATCACCTCCACAACACAGAAAATCCATTTTATGATGTGAAATTATTAATACTTTTTACAGCAAATCACTCCATTTCTCTTTGCAAATACTAGACATGTCCAAGTCAGAAAACATGAGACAAACACATTGGTTATAGCAGCCATAAATCCCAGTGAGGGGCTTTTTTTGATGTTTTTTGTTAGACCACTTTACCAAAACCCCCCCACTGCTTCTAACATACTTCTTGGAACATCACAACACCACCACTACTCCAAGATTACTATAAGCTCGAGGCAACCCAAAAAACTAGGTATCTGTATGGACACGGACATCCATGTGCACTAGCCTTAGTGTCTCCAAAACTATAATCATAACTTGAGAAACTTGGAATAGAATTAAAATTCTTACCAAGTCAGTCCAGCTGCAGATAAAACTGGGGCAGGTATTCTTAATTTTAAAATTTACTGAACAAAACAGGGTCAATCCTGTTCTCATATTCTCTCTCACTTTATACTGAACTAAAGAAAGAATTTCTATTTGGTCACCAATTTAAATTGACCTAGTGCAGATCTGTGTAGCAAAGATCTACGCAGCATAAGGCAAAAAAGGGACAAGGAAGGGATTTTGGACAAGGGATCTTCCCTAGAATAAAATCCTGGAGCCGAGATGGGAAAGAAAGTGTGCTAAGCAGTGAGATTCCAAGAAAAAAGACCACCAAAGGAAGCAGATTCTTCACATCTCTGCAGAGTACTAGGACAGGAAAGAGTTCCTCTGAAAATGGGTTAATTACCTAATTACTAAAACACAAGTTTTTCTCCTCCACTCTGCCACTTCTTCCCCATACATCACCAAATGCTGCAACTACAGAATTTTACTGGCCGAGAAGTGATCTTTAATTAACAAAGGAATGCCAGAAAATGCCTCTGGTGTAGTGTATTTTATCTAACACATTTCACTGAGGTGGGAAGAGAGGCAGGGAAGTGGTGAGGTTTTCCTGGACCAATACAAAATGCAGCCTTGTGGAGATCTCTATGTCTATACTGGGAATGCTTCACTGAAATCATGCTCCTAGAACACACATGGCTTACATATAAACATTTGAAAGTCAGACCCTTCCTATTTTTTAAACACACAAAAACTAGACACCATTTTTTGGTATACATCAGATAAACCAAGGAAGCACAGTTGTAACAGAGGACTTTGTTTTTTTGGTACTCCATTTCTCCCAACTAGTGAGGTTCTACCTGCCAACAGAAACCATGTCACTTCACCTTGAAACATGGCTGTATTTTGACATTGCATTATTCAGATTTTCAAGGGAAGTGTCTACAAGTACCAGTATTTAATAACAAGGCAACATTTTCTGTTAATGAAGATGAAGAGAACAAAATAAAACATCAGTAAGAAATACTCGTCAAACTGTGAACCAATCCAGGCTACTTTTCAAAGATAGAAAATCCTTATCTGATACAGTCACGTCACAACTCAGCCATCCTTCTCCTTTGCCTAGGTGTGCAGTTGTGGGGCAGAGTTTGTGGGGGGAAGGGGTGCAGAGGTGGGGGACAGGCAGTGACAAGGGGCAGGGGGCAAGATGTGAGGGAGGGCAGGGGGTACATGTGAGGTTGCTTGACCCCTCGTAAACTAAAGAACAATGCACTGCATCCTTAAATTTTCCCTTTTTCGATCATTTGTAAACACACCTTTAAAAGGTGATTCCCCACACCCTTTAGTAATAATGGACATTGGTGTAGTATTTTGCTGTTCTGAGAGATTAATTTGGTTAAAAAAAAAAAGTTGCAGGTGGTAGTGATGGAAAGCAGCTTTAAACACCAGAGGCCTCAGGCAAAACCTGATAAAGCCAAACTTGACATTCCTATTACTATAACAGTTAAAGGGCAGAAAACATCTTGCTGCACTGATATCCATTCAGAAGGCTACTGCAAAAAACACTCTCTCCTGTCACTATTGCCACATCACCTCTTTCGATCTCCTACTGTTTCCTCTTTTCCATCATAAGCATTAGCAGCCGATCTTCATTTTTAAGGTCCTTGACAGTCTATCTCTTATTCAGTATTGAAGTGTTGACACCTGTCTCTGATGCCAGTCTGATATCCATGATGCCAGCCTCTATTACTTGCTCATTAGATTTTCAAACAAGTGACTTGGCATTTAAGACAATTCCAACCCACCTACTTGGGGAAAGCTCCCCCATAACATTTCTGCTAAAGTGTCTTGTTTTACTGCCCTTCAAATTAAATGATACTTTAACTACAAATCATTTTAGGGTGTGCATTAGACTGTTTTATGCCCCAAACAAACCTAAATCACACATTACTACTTAATATATAACATTTCTACATGTTAAGCTCTTTGAAGGAGGTATCTTTTCACAGTAGTCTGTAAAATAATCAGACATCTAGAGCACTGTATAAGCACATATTATGTATGTGCTTATAGTCTAGTCTCTAATCTACACTAAAGAAATATGCATCAGCGTAACTTCAGTGCTGCTACACTGTTGCAAAAAACCCCACCCAAACAAAACAACAAAACAAACAACACAATGTAAAATAGAGACCAAGAAAACAAAGAAAGCAGAACTGAACCCTAAAATTTACACAGCTGAAGCACAGCTACATTACAGCTTTACACTGATGCAGTTTCATTTGTATCAATCAGTGCAAATTTCTCAAACAAAAAATAGGGTTTAAGCATCATACTACTCACCATGGTACCAAAAAATTCTGCCATCATTACTACTTAAGATGACTTAAAGGCATTAATTATCCTCAAAACACTGAGATGACAATGTTTTGTGCTTTATATGCCTGTCACATCACAGAATTTTGTTTTAGAAATGTATAAATAGAAAGTCTTGAGGTGGAAGTATAGGAATAACTAGACACAATAGGATAAAAACTTAAAAGGTGAAATGTTAAAAAGTTAAACAACTAGAAAAGTTTCCTACTATTGAAGTGTGTTACTTTGTAAAATTATTTCCCAACAGCGGTGCTAGAAGCCCCAACACTTGGAACTTTTTCAAAGACTCAATAGCACATTACTATTTATTCAGTGCCCAAAACATGTTTGGCACTTTATCAACAAAATAAGATAGACCAAGCAGTTCATAAACAAAGCCCAATTCCATCAACAAGTTCTGTGGACACATGTAATACCCTACTTAACTCACCAGAATTTACACTAAGCCCATTAGGGTTGACATAGACCGTAGACAGACAAAAACACAAGGGTGAGGCAAAAGGCAAAAAGACTACTAGATTGTGATGCTCTGAGTGACAGAGTATGGCATTAATTTTTAATTCAGTAATTTAATTTCCTTTAAAAAGTTAAGAAAATTATTTCCCTTGATAGCTGAATGAAGGATTATGGTGCAAGTTTAGTTTAAAGGGCTTAAAAGACAAAACCCCAGAATCAGAGATAAGCAAAAAAATCTATACAAGGGAGTTGCAAACTCACAAGTTTCCATATAAAAGTTTTACATCTTAAAGGGAGTTTTTATATCAATTTTAAATAAATTGGTATATAACAAGTGCTGCAGTAAGGCAAATTGTTTACAATTTTATTTTCTGTAAATGTCTATTTTAATTACTAAGATGTTTGATAAAGGAAAAGACTCATCAATCATTACATCTTCAATTAAGGAGTTAAGAGCTCACCAACTTCCTTCATACCTCTCACTGACCCTACTAAAGAGAGACAGGGACTATCAAACTTTACGTTCGTGAAGCATCTCATTTAAAAAGCAAACATTAAAAACTGAAGCAGGCAAAAAGGCTGAAAGCCCAGATTAAAGATATATTATTTATATCTGTTAACCCTTTTATACCCATTTAACTTACAACTCATATGCTGAAAAAATATTAAATATTCGTTACAACTTAATCCTTCAAGAAATACTCACCCCCTGAGGGGGGGGGGGGGGGGAAAGGTGGAACGGGAAGGAAGGAATAGAAAATAATCTCTAAATTAAATTCTAAGAAAAGGAACACCGCTACAACCAAAAACCCAAGAAAAGGAACAGTTTTGTGGAGAAGAATCAGAAAATATTTAGGCCTTATACCTCAACAGGAAAAAAAAACTATTCCACGGAGAAAGAGGGAGGGAAATTAATGATTTGTAGTTCACCTTTAAAGGATTAAAAGATCAATAAAAGTAAAGATTGAAAGAAGAGGGAGATTTTGGATAAGTCAGAAAGAAGGAGTGATAATAATCTGGATCAGAGAAGAAATTAAAAGAGGTCAGGAGGTCCAAGGAAGAGGAAGGATCACAAATATGCAGCCAGAATGGAAAAGGGAGAAAGAGAAGACTTGAAGAACAGAAAGGGATGGAAGGTCTGCTTTTGTCATGCTGAGGTTAAGTTAATCACTGACAACCAGTGCCAAATTGCAAACTCTTCTACTCAACACAACTAGTCACATGCCTAAAGTGTTTGTAGGATCAAGAAGGACCTTTACAATCTTTGCAGGGCAGAGACTGCTTTATAGGGATGAATGGACAACACAAAAGCCTGTGGGTCTCTGATCTCTGCTGGAGCTACTCTATGGTACTGTAACATAAATAATTAGTCTGAACTGAAGTTCAGAGGAGAAAATAAAGAGATGAGATCTGAGAGTCATCAGTATATATTTGAATCCAACTGAGTGGCTGAGGTTATCCAAAGATTAGTTATACTTGGAGTAGTATCCAAGGAAGGAGCTCATAAAATACCAAGGAAAAAAAGGGGAAAGAAGATCTACCATGACAGGCACTGAAGGAGCAGCCAGTGAGCCTAAACAAGTGAAAAAGAAGGCTTACCTAACTGAAGAGGCAGAAAAGCCACGGTGGTTCTGAAACTTGACTACTTATGGCCTTAAAAAGTGAAATCTCAGTCCTGAAGCAAAAAAAAAAGCCAGTCTGCAAAGGATGAAGGAGAAAGCCTACAGGAAGTCAAGGCAGTAAAAATGAACACCACTCAGAGAATCTTAGTCTTGGAGGGGAGGTGAATGAGACAGTAATTAGACAGGAGGTACATTAAGGGAGGATGCTTTTTAAAATAAGGGGGGGGGGGGGGGGGGGGGGGGGGGAGAGGAATGGCATATTTGAAGTCCAACATAAAAGTGCCTAATGAGATTTGGCATGAATCAGAAAAGAAGTAAAAAGGGCCAGGAGGTGGAGATAATAGGGCTAAAGGGACAGGTTGAAGGGCAGGAGGAAAGTGTTATCAGAATTAAGGAGGCAGATGGGTGCATTATTTGTATTAAACAATCAAAGGCACAGAAACGCAAGACAAGATCATCTGACCTACCCTCTACATTTTATCATTCCAAGTAGAAGAACAAGTGGCTTGCACATGAGAGGCACTATCTGAGACTAGTCAAAAAAGACGAACCAACCTAAGTCCTGATCCTGTGAAGCCTTAAGTTTACTTCACTTCAGAACCACAACTGGACTATTCATAAGTTAAACATAAGCATACTTTTTTTTTTTTTTTTTTATAGGACTAGAGCCTATTTTACTTTGCTGAAATAAAACATACTAGCACAGACTAGAGGGCCTGACAGTACAATATGCTGTCTCTAATAGCTATCAGTATCAGCTACTTCAAAAAACTTGCAAGAAACTACAATCTACTTGTCAAAGTAGATGCACGTCCACTGACCATGAGCATGGGGGATAAAAGCCATATTCCAATCCTTATTTTCCTTTCCTGATCCTTGTAAATTTCAATGTCTTTTGTCATGTGTATAAATGAAAAACCCTTTTCTGACTCCTGAGATACCTTGTAGCAATGACTTAAGATTAAAATTTTAAATGAAAAAGCTATAGCTTTTATCACATTTAAATTTGTTGTCATTCATTTGTAGTGAGCGACTCTCCCTCCACACTTGCATTATGAGACAAGCAAATGGACATTTCTAGTATCCAACACAGTAAACACTATGGAAAAGATATATTTTCTCACATCTCTTCATTCATCCTCTCTCTCAAGTAAACTGCCCCCTTTTTCTCCTTTACTGTCAAAAGTTTTTCAATACTTCATTTTAATATTGTGCATACCTTTGCTTTGTACAAAAGCATAATATTTTCTGTACTATTCTCCAATTCATCCTCACATACCCTACTGTTTAGTCTTTTCTAAACAAAAAGGAGGGAGGCCTTCAAGGAATAAACCAGGAGAACTGTGCCCCCTCCTCCTTCCCAACCAGTCATCACCATACAGGCCTTTTTTATTCACAAGGGGAACGTGGACCTTATGCCCACAAAGTAATGACGAGCCCCCTTGTTATTGAGGAGGGGGGGGGGAATTATTGGGTATGCATCAACTGAGTTTAGGGAACAACTTGAGACCAGGGATGGGAGGGAGGTCACAGGTTTAAAACAAGTGCTGCAAAGGGGCAGACTGAACAGAGCACAGCAGACAGCGCTCACTGGACTCAAGCAAGTCCAAGGAGCCAGTGAATACTGCCCAGCAAGGCTCTGCCTGGAGACCTGAGCAGACAAGGGACAGGAAATCAGCCCTGGTGAGCCCAAGGGTCCTCCCAGCCACAGCCTCCTTCCTGGTCAAGTACAGGGCCAGAGGAGGGGGAACCAAGGGGCCCTTCCACAACACAGGCCAGCACCACCAAGCAGAGTGAAAAGCCCTCTTTAGAGTGAAAAGCCCTCTTTAATAAGGGGGGGGGGGGGCAGTGAGGGAACATCATCCCTGGCTTGGGACACATAAAAGACGCAGTGGGGATGGGATATTAAAAACGAGCGCTTCAAGGTGGGGCACCAGAGAGCCAGCGGGCGCGGCCCAGCCAGACTGCCCAGCAGCGTGACCGGAGCAGGGCCCAAGCCCCACGGGGCAGGAAGGCGGCCTCCTCCCACCAC
>NW_005842770.1:438001-450672 GCF_000455745.1 Alligator sinensis
GCCGCAAGGGGGAGGGGGCGCAGGGCCAGGGCCGTCCAGCGCCCTCTAGCGGCGCGCTCCGGCCAAGCGCGCACCGCACCGTCGCCCGGCGACGCTAGGCCCGGGGAAGCCCCCTCCCCTAGCTGCGGAGTGCGCAGGCGCAGACCCACCACCAAACACGCCGCGCGGCCCGCAGCCTGCGGAGTGCGTAGGCTCGCGCCCCACCCCTACGCACTGCGCATGCGCAGCAGGACGCAACTCGGGGTAGGGGGTCCCTCACCACACGCCGCGTCGGAGCGCGGCGCAGCGGGGCGGTGTACTTGCAGTCGTAGGTGCCGCCCTTTCCCTTCCGCTCCCGCGTTGTGTACACACGCATACATATACCGCCCCCACTGCCAGCCTTGTACACACGCAGATACTCCCCCCCTCCCCCCGTTAGCGTTGTACACACACACCGCCCCTTTCACTGTCAGCGTTGTACACACACGCACATACGTACCCTCCCCACCAACGTTGTATGCTCACCCACCCCCCACAGCCAGTACTGTACACACCCTCACTGCTAATGTATGTATGCACACTGCCAGCATTGCACACATGTACATACACGCCTTCACTGCCAGTGTTGTATACATGCACACACACACCCTTACTGTACACCCCCCCCATACCATGAGTGTGGTATACACACTCCTTCACTTCCAGCATTGTACATCCCCCCCAACTTCCCAAATTGTACACACACACCCCCTCACTGCAAGTGTTGTACACACACGCACACATACTCTGGAGCCCCTCCCCAACCTCCATTACACAAGTCTGCTGTGGTACACAGCCCCCTCACCAGTACACGCAGGCTTGACCTGTACCTGCACACACCTTGGCACTTAGCTCTGTGCCTGTGCAGGGCCACCCTCAGGCGCATACAGCCACGCACAGCCCCTCTGCCCCCCACGAGGCACAAGCCATGTGCACATGCACAGTTCCACCACTGTCTGTCACCATCCTGCCTTCCCCCGAGCGCAAAGCGCACCTTGCTGCCTCACGGGGCAGATACACACACCTTGCTTCTTCCATCAAAGCATCCCAACCGCGGTTCCAAGCCTCAGTGCACATATGCATGTAAGCGCCCAGTCAGCCACCACCACAAACCCCCATAGGTAGCCACTGTGCCCTGTTCCTCACCCCCACACCCAATACATCCCCATGACATGCAGTATACACGCACCTTATAACACACATACCCATGCACCAATGTGATGGCAACTACAGAAAGAAGTTTTCTTTAGCATAACTTTTTTTTTAACAACAGCAAGGCATTAATTGACAGCCCCGTTAAACACAAAAATACCAGGCTTAAGTCCCTTTGTGGAGGTATCTTCCTTTTGGGTGGAAAGACCTGAGATAAGCCCTTTAGAAATCTCTTTGCTGTCTGATGGTAGAGGGAAGTCAAACAAGTACCCTGGACCCACGAATGACGTGCTGCAATTGCCACTAAATAAACCTTACTGGATCTCAAAGACAAGTAATCCAGAATCAAAGACTAGAAGAGCACATTGTTACAGTTTCTTAATCTAGATATCCACAGGTACATACGGTGTCATAGTAGAGGATTTCTTGTTCTTCAGTAGAGTATATTGTACATCTAAAGAACTCTTGTCCTTTGATACTGTTCACACCATCAGGTATAAGGGCAATGGATCTGGATAACGTTCTAGATTGGAATTCATGGAGAATATGTCTTTCTGAAAATGCAGCATATAAACCAGTGGTTGAATAGAAGCAGATCTGAGTACTAAAATTGGTGTAGGCATCCAGGGACTATTGGGGTAGTATAAGCTATGTCCTGCCTCACCTCCCATAGTTGGAATCGAGGGAAAACATCCATCAGGCAAAATGCTTCTAGAATCAGAAAAGCATCTTCTTGTGATGCCTTGGCTTTCCTTCCAAGTGCCTTTTTGTTATCCTTGGACATTAAATAGTCTCCTTGTAGGAGACTTTATTTTTAAAAAGCCTGATATATAATAAAATCTTTCAGGGCAAATTCATCTGAATATGGGCTTTTCTGTTCATCTTAAATGTTGTTCTTCTCCAGGAAGATGCAGTGCTATGAGATTTACCTGCTTAAAGATGCATCACTTCCACAACAGAATGGGTTTCAGTGCCATTATCCTCCTTCCTTTTTTTAAATAAGAATTTGGTAGAATAAAAAACTTTCCTCCTGATTTCTGGAGGTACTGGTTCTTTCACATTTAACTGAAATAGAGTTTATCTTCTGTTGCACGAGGGTGTGGACAAATACAGCATCCATTACAAATTAAGAGGCCTAAAAGCATAATAAAAATTAGCAGACAAATGACACATAATAGTATTATAGTACAACCTGATCACTCCTGTATTGAAAAAACCCTAGCTGACATAGGAATAATTCTGATACTGAATAGAAGAACCCAATTCAGATTATGTCCATCTGTGCCATCAACCTGTATAAAGGAATTGATTATCCCAACACTATCCCACAATGGTTTGTTTTTTTCTCATCATCAGGCAGGTGTACTATGCCCTCCTCCCAAATCTACTGCTCTGGGATCAAAAGCATAGCATATGACCTGACTTCTTTAATTAAGGCGTGAATGTACATGGCTGGCCTTTCGTGTGGGACTACTATCCTGCAAATTTGGCTTGCTGAAAATAATGCACCCAAATACAGGCCCTTTCACCCATCACCAGGGACCAATGCTTCACAGTGTTGGGTGCTATGTAGTGCTTTACTTACTGGTGGTGAGTAGATGTTCTTGCACCACAGCCATTGAAACAAGGCTGTCTACAAAAAAACCCACAAAACTGTGATACAGAGGGTAGCTCACAACAACAACACTGACATTAGTGCTAGCCAGAGGCCAAGGTCCTAAAGACCAAGTACAAGAGAGAACAGAAAATCAACCACGTTTCAGGAGCTTACAGGGCAACATGCTCTATGAAAAACTATTTAGGCTCATGGATGGAGAGGAGTCCATCAAGTTGCACTACACTGCTGACTCAAGGTTGGACTGACAGCCATCCAAGGGCAGCAAGATGGATTGTGGCCAGTGACCAGAACTAGAATCATGGCCAGTGACTAGTGACCAGAACATGGCCAGTGACAGATATATTACCCATCAGGCACAGACAGTTCCACTGAAACCATCAGGCAGGACCATCTGTCTGTTGTGCCTGCACTCTCCTAGCACTCTGGCCCAAGTCAACTGGGTGGAAGGCAGTGTACCAAAAATGTATCACTGGTAAAATGCCAGGCCATCTCCAGCTGTCCCCAGGCAACCCCTGCATATCCACCTTTTGGCTTCTGTTAGGTCAATCCACACTGGTCCCTAGTTTGTCGGCATTTAGGTTTCACCTCTCTAGCTGGATGTGGTCACCATGGGGGTATGAAGGATGCAGGTCCATTGCTAATGGGCTTTCCTTGCCAGAGGCATTGTAAATTACAATATTCCACTTCCTTGTCAGAGGCAGAGCATGGGGTAAGGGCCAGATCAGGAAGAGGATTAAATTGGTTTTACCACTCCAACTTTCAGCCTAGCTATGGCTGCTGTTGTGTGACTTGCAAACTTTGTGTGGCTTGCAACTTTTTCAGTTCCCTGGTTTTAGGGTATCCAGTAATCGGAGAGTTAGCTGAAACAGTGTGTACCCCACAGCTTTCAGCCTAGTCATGGCCACCCTTGAGGGGCCTGTAAATTAAAATTTTCTGATCCCCAGTATGAGGGCATTTAGAAGAAAGTGGAAAGGACCTGTTAGCACCTCCCTGCTATCAACCTATTTGTGGTACTACAGGGGAATTAACTGCCAGTTTTCTGAATACCCCCAAAAAGGAGACCAGTGATGGGTAGGTGCCTAAACCTATTTGTGCCTTCCCATATCCAGTTTGTTCAGGACCATTGTTGAGGAATTGTCAAAGTCTCTTGGCAAGTCTTTTATTTTCTAGCCATTCTCAGCCACAGTCTCTCTGTTAGTCCCACCGCAATACGCTGTTATTGAGTATTGCCCTTCCTGGCAATCACCTGGGCACTCTGCATAAGTGACCATCCACCCCAATCCTATTGGGCAAGCACCCTTACATGGAATTAAAGAGGCCATCAAGAAAGGAGAAAGTTGCATCAGTTGTGTTGCAGAGAGGGCCCAGTAGCAGTCATGGGAAATGAACAGCCCCTTCCACTACCCCACTCATTCCCTCCCCCAGCAATGGCGCCCATTGAAGGTGAGTAAAAAAGAGGAACCGCATCTCACTTGATATGCTTCATTTGACTAATCTTGTTTATGAGGAAAGGCAGAAGCCACAATTCATAGATTCATAGACACTAGGGCTGGAAGGGACCTCGGAAGATCATCGAGTCCAGGCCCCTGCCCCAGGGGCAGGAAGTCAGCTGGGGTCATAGGATCTCAGCAAGAAAAACATCCAGGTTTCTCTTAAAGGCATTCAAAGCAGGTGCTTGAACCACCTCCGGCGGCAGTCTATTCCAAACCTTGGGTGCTCAGACAGTAAAAAAGTTCTTCCTTATGTCCAGCCTGAAAAGGTCATGGAGGAGTTTGTGACCATTTGACTTTGTCATCCCTTGGGGCGCTCTGGTGACTAGACATTCCCCCAGATCCTGGTGAGCACCCCTGATAAACTTATAGGTGGTCACCAGATCACCCCTGAGCCTGCGCTTTCCAGGCTGAAGAGATCCATAGCTCCCTGCCTCTCGTCATAAGGTCTGTTTTCCTGACCTCTGATCATGTGTGTGGCTCTCCTCTGCACTCTCTCAAGCTTCTCCACATCCTTTTTGAATTGTGGAGCACAAAACTGTACACAGTACTCCAGCTGTGGCTTCACCAAGGCTGAGTACAACAGAATGACATCCTGAGATTTGCTTGAGAAGCATCTGTGGATGCAAGCCAGCGTCTTGCTCACTCTACTAGCTGCAGCATCACATTGAAGGCTCATGTTCATCTTGTGGTCAATCATGACCCCCAAGTCCCTTCCGTCCATAGTGCTAACCAGCGTAGCACTGCAGAGCCTATAAGGATGCTGCAGGTTTTTCCTCCCAAGGTGGAGAACCTTGTATTTTTCAGTGTTAAACACCATCAGGTGAGCCATTTGCTGAGCCTGTCCAGGTCAGCCTGGATCACCCTCCTGTCTTCAGGTATGGATGCTTTACCCCAGAGTTTGGTGTCAGTGGCGAACTTGGCCAGTCTGCTTCTGACACCAATGTCTACATCATTAATGAAGATGTTAAATAGTATAGGCCCAAGGACAGAGCCTTGAGGGACCCCACTGGTCACAGCGCACCATGACGATTGACTTCCATCAACCACCACCCTCTGGGTCCTACCGCGGAGCCAATTCCTTAGCCAGCGGATCGTGGTGAGGTTGAGGCCGCAGTTAGCCAGTTTTGCCAAGAGGTGATCATGGGATACCAGGTCAAAGCCTTTTTTAAAGTCAAGATATGACATCAATCTCTTCTCCCTTGTCCAGGTTATAGGTCACCTGGTCAAAAAAGGAAATGAGATTGGTCAAGCAAGACCTACGCACAACAAACCCATGCTGGCTATCCCTCAGGATGTTGCCGTCAGCCAGTCTGTTAAGAATGGCCTCTTTGATAATCTTTTCCAAGACCTTCCCCAGGATAGAGGTCAGGTTGATGGGCCTGTAGTTTGCTGGATCCAATTTCCTCCCTTACTTGAAGATGGCACCACATTGGCCTTCTTCCAATCATTGGGCACTTCACCAGAGCACCAGGAGTTCTCGAAGATCCATGCCAGGGGCTGAGCTATGATGATTGCCAGCTCCTTGGGTACCCTGGGGTGTAAACTGTCAGGGCCGGCTGACTTGAAGGTATCCAGCCTCTCAAGGTGTTCCTTCACGAGGTCAGCATTGATGGAGGGTAAGGAATCTCCCTCACCTGGGCCTCCCTGTCCCGTAATGGACAGGTGCGTCCCATGGGACTGGTGAAAGACCAACGCAAAGTACCCATTTAGCAAGTTAGCCTTTTGCTGGGCATCGTTTGTCCATTGTTCCATCTGGTTTAGCAGGGGTCCAATGTTGCCCTTGCTTTTCCTCCGGCTCCCCACATATCTAAAAAAGGACTTTTTATTGTCATAGAAATTTGTAGCTAGTTGGAGTTTGGTCGCAGCCTTGGCTTCCCTGGTTTGCTCCCTGCAAGTCTGGACCAGAGCAGAGTATTCCTCCTTGGAGGTGGTTCCAGTCCTCCATCCTTTGTAGGTCTTTCTTTTTAGATGCAGGAGGTCTGCTAGTTCCCCAGAGAGTCAAGGGGGCTGCTGTGCCCTTTTGCTGCCTTTCCTCCAAGACGGGATAGACTTTGCTTGCACATCCAGGATTGCTCCCTTGAGGAGCAACCACTCATCCTGAACTCCCCTCCCCTTTGGGTTGTGGCCCTTTTAGGGCCTCACTGACAAGCCTCCTGAGCTTGTCGAAGTCAGCTTTCCTGAAGTCGAGGGTTTCTGTATTGCTGACAGCTTTACGGTGGATGGTGAAGGTGATCAGCTCATGGTCACTATCACCCAGCTTCCCTTCGATCATTAGGTTGCTGATTAGGTCATCCCCCATTGCCAGTACCAGGTTGAGCAGCGCTTTACCTCTCATCAGCCCATAGACTTCCTGCATCAGATAGATCTCGTCCACACATGACAGAAAGCTTTGCAACCACTCGGATTTGGCTGAGTGCTCTTCCCACGAGATGTCTGGGTAGTTGAAGTCTCCCATGACAACCATGCACTGGGAACGTGCAGCCTCAGCCAATTCCCTGGCAAACTCCTGGTCAAGGTCTTGAACAGATCCTGGGTCAGGGGTCTATAGTAGACTCCCACCATTGTGTCCCCTGTGCCGTGTTCCCCACGGATTTTAACCCAGAGGGTCAAAATACAGTCGTTCCCTTTTGCCTGTAATGCTGCAAGATTTTTCCCAAACAACCTTCATCATGCTTGCATGGCAATAGGATCCTGAAGACAAATGTTCTCCATCCCCAGAAAGTGAACAGCAACACACAAAGATAGTATAGATCAAAAGTTCTTTGTTACAATCACAAGAACTTTTCCTGCCTCCACCACCAGGAGAATGTTGTTTTGGGTAGTAAGAGGCAGTTTAAACCAGATTAAAAATGTACTTCAAGGCAGACATCATTTAAGCTCCCCTTAACACCATGTTCTCCCAGAAATGCACCTGAGATATGTCATAATTGAATAGCTTAGTGTTACGACAGTGACAGATTAGTGCATTAGCATGGTTTTTGCCAGCCATGCTGAAGCGCAGTAGAATTAGTCCAATGGATATTAAGCATCTTGTGTAGATGCGCCCAATGAGAGATTACTGAGAGTCTGAGATATAGTGAAACTTAGCAAAATAATTTTCTGACGCAGCTTGGCCAGTGCCGAGGACCCGTGCTCTTTTCTTCCTTAAGCAAAAGCAGCAAGAATCATGAAGAAAAAGTTAGGCGGCAGCTGGAGTACTGTGTACAGTTCTATGCTCCAAATTTTAAGAAGGGTGTAGAAAAACTGTGGAGAATTCAGAAGACAAGTAACAAAGATGATAAAGGAGTTGGATTGCAAGCCATGTGGGGAAAGATTAAGAGAACTAGGCATGTTTAGTCTGGAGAAAAGGTGATTTGGAGGGGTGACATGATACCTGTTTTCAACTGTTTGAAAGAATAGTTGTCCCCCTTGCTACAGAGGGCATCACAAGGCAATAGGTTTGAACAGCAACAAAGCACATTTTAATTAACACTCAGGAAAACCTTTTTAACTGTAGAATTGTAGGACAACAAGCTTCCTAGGGAAGTTGTGAAATCTTCTTCACTGAAGGTTTTAAAGAAAAGGCTGGATAATCTTCTGTCTGGGATAATTTAGGAACAATCCTCGATCCGTGTTGGAAGTTCACCCAGGTGAATTTGAAGTCCCTTCCAGCTCTATGGTTCTAGGAGAAGACTGTATGGTCAGAATGAGGAGAAGGTGAAAAAAGAGCAAAGAGGAGATGCTGGCTAACCTGGTAGACCTGTCAGACAGGAGAGAAGTAGCTGCAGAGGAACAGAATACACAGCTAGAGTACTATTAGGACCTCTGCTGACCTGGTCAGGAGGGGACTATCCCAGGCCAGGCATGCAGCTGTGTATAAGACATACAAGAAAGAGGCTGCAGACACAGTAGTGGCTAGAGACAGACATTACACATAAATCGGTATAAATGATCAGAAACCAGTTCAGATCTGTAACACAACACAAGTTCAGTGCACATAAACCACTTTCAAAATGGCTGAAACTAAGATAAACCTGGATGCATGTAGTATCAGACTTAACTGATTTAGGTTAAATTGGTTTATTGAACTTCTGTCCCAGATCCACTCCGGATTCAGATTAATTCACAGTCTCCTGCATCTCAGGATGTTTTGTCCCTCCCCCACAAGCCCCACCCCCACCTTGCAAGATAGTTGGGCTAGCCTTGGCCTAAGCTGTCTGCTCCAGCCAGCAGGGAGGTATGCTGTAGCGCCCCCGGCTTCTGGACTTGGCCACTGCAGGCATGTGGCTGCGTTTCCAGAATCAAAAGTGAACGTCTGTTCACTTGATTATCAGTTCAATCTATGCAGCTGAGACTAACCTGCAAAGATTTAATCAATTCAGCCTTGGGCTTTTTGACTGTCTGTATGTAGCCAATAAGCTCTGTGTTGAGACAGAGACATAACAGTCTCTGATAGCCATCCTCACATGGCAGACTGAGGCAGTGCTCTGCTTTGTTCTTCATGGCCAGGCCTTCCTTCCCCAGGCATAAGCATTCCCACTTCAGGTTCAGGCATTCCCACCTCAAACCCAAGCTTTCTTCTCCAGATCCAGGTGCAAACTCCTACTCCTTGGGGAACACAGCACTTTACAGGAATCTTGGATCCCTCTGGCCCATGTGATGCTACTCCATCGCTTTGTCCTCGTGACAAGGTAGCAAATGCGCCCTGTCACAAGAAGCACAAAGAGCAGTGGGGGAAGAGAAACTTACTGCAGCAGCAAGATCAGACAGAGACAGAGCTGGGCAGGTCACAGATGATAATTAAAAGAACCAGCTGGAGGAGCCAGCAGGGCAGCGAATTGGGAGCCATATCAGGCCACCCAACTGATCCTCCCAGAAGCTAAAGCTGTGGCAGGTCAGTACTTGGTTCCCCAAAGAGGGAGCAGTGTGAGCAGAAGCGTGTAAAATCGCACTGAGGTGTACTATCTAGTTGTATTGACCAGTGGTGATGAAGAGCTACAAAACTGGGACGGACTTACTTGGGGAAAGGTAGGGGGCAGACAGGCCGTGTAAAAGCCTACAGCAATCCAGGATGGTGAGTACGGGACTTCTGTTTTGAGTATCTAGACTAAAAAGAAAAGCAGAGACTGAATGAGTGTATTTGGGGAACGCCGAGCACAGACGAGTTACTCAACTCCCCAAAAGAGGAGTTGAGAGACTTTATAGTTGTGGCCCATGAGCACGGGGAATTTAATAGGAAGCCCTGGAATCCAGAGGACTTGTGTCCTAGGACTGACAAGATAGTGAGCAACTCACAGACCATATTCCTATGAAGGGAGAACTAATAAAGTGGAGATAAAATGTGAGATTAACATCTACACTGAAACACCTGGAGTGGTAAAGGCAGGGGATGGGGATGGTGGAGCCCTGTGAAGTGGAGACAGCCAACTGAGTTGCAGAAGCAATCAGCTGATTTTCCTCCCAGGTTACATTTTCCTTTGGTTCTTTTTCTTTTTCCATTCATGGCGTGGCAGGTGAGTTCCAAAGGGGACTATTAGGCCCTGACAGAGAGACTGCAACTTCCTACAACAAAATCCCTGGTATGGCGAGATCTTCCAGTCCCCAAAGACCCTTCTTCTTTTAATGACATGTAGTTTGCAGGACAAGGTCAAATATGCAATTTGCACTCCCTCTGCCCCTTTTTACCACCTGCCACGCACAGAGTTCCAGGAAACACCCTAAACCCAATCCCCCTCGATAAAGAACTTTGATTTTAAAAGTTGGAACCCTGTACATTTTGTTTTAGTCTTTCATAAAGACACAGTTATTACAGTAAGGACATTTATTGCCCAGTCCTTTTGTTAATACATTTATACTAATGCCCCATCCTCCCACCCAGTGCTTCAGGAGCACTTGCAATACTTTGCTAAGGCCTATCTCATTCAAAAAACTTTTATGATTCTCATTCTTGAAAGAGTTTGATACCAACCCACAAACCTCTGGGCCTTCACCATCCAGACTTCTGTAATAGACTGACTCCTGGCCTCATGTATATCATGTATGTAGGCCACAGTGGTCATCTGGAACAGGTAATGTATCTGGGTATACACCCAATGCCCTTCACCACTTCTTGACATGTCCAAAAGTGCATTCCATAAGTCATGCAGCAGCTACATAGCTGATAGTTGGACACTCCTTCCTGGTCTATTCAGTGTAGGACTTCACAAGCTAAGGTAGCAGGGACAGGCCATATTCTAGAGTCGAAGTGGAGGGATTGTGATGTCGTCTGGTGCAATGCTGAAAGCACGTGGGTAAACGTTCCTCCCATCATCAAGAGGACAAAGCTGTCCTTCCAAAGCATCTCAGCATTGTGGACTTTGCCTGACTGTCTGGTAGTCATAGGACTGAATTGCCACAAGGAATCTACAGTTTCTGCAGCACAGTGAAGCAGTAACCTTTGCAATCAATGTGCTCCAAGATGGCCCAAAACCAGTTTGGAAATCCATATGGACAAATCCAGCAATGACCACCTGTGGACTGGACAGACTGAGAAGGCATGGTGCCAGCACTTTCTGGATGGTCTGGATGGTCCATGAGCATGCTCATGTTCTGGATGGTCAATCCAGCTGTAGATTTACCCACACCAAATTGTTAGGCTATGGACTAGAGGTAATTGAAGACTGTGAATGTTCAAATGTCCTTTTCTTAGGGACAGCAACAAATATTTGAGCAGTTTTGTACACCAATATAAACTACACTAGTGCTGAGAATGGACAGACCACCAGCTGTTACAGTAGCTACCACAGTAGGAATGATTACAGTGTCTTATCACTAGATTGTGAGGAAGCCTGTAATACAGTGGACTGCTTGAATTGAGCAAATAAGATAGAAGTGAATACATAAAACCTACAGTGGCGTAGTTTACATGTGCAGTTCTCCCCCTGACTTTTTTTGGGCTAACTCTATGCCAGATTTGAGTCAGTTGCACTGCTATAGAGATACACATTGTATGGCCACTTCTTTTTTATACCAATATGAGGATAGGCTATATTGGTGTAAGTGGATTGTGTATCCAGCACTTTGTCTCCAGTTCCTGCTGTAGCTCCTGCCTACTTGTGTCTCCCATTTCTGCCCTGGTTTCTTCCTAGCCTAGTCCCCAGTTCCTTGATTCTGCTGTGAATCCTCAGCTCCTGTCCTTTGGGTTGCTTTTCTAACACGATGATTCCAAGAGCAACCTCACTTTAATGATTGTTCCAGACTATAGTGATAGAAGTTATAAGTTAGAGAGGCTCCCTATCAGGATGCTGAGGGATTTGGAATTGGGAGATAGCCCTCTTAGGTAGCAGCCAGCTTGTTAGGTAGCAGTTATCAGCCAGTCAGTCAGTCAGAGACAAACAAAGTGTCTATAGATGTTGCATACCACTCCACAAATTAAGTATATTCTTCTTCTCATTCACATATGTCTGTATTTATTGAATCCAGTGATCACTATACAGACTACCTACACTGTGATCATAGCATCTGGGTCCTTTGCACCCAAACACAAACCGTGCTGGGTGGGGATACATCATGTATAGCTTCTGACAACTGTTCTCTAAACCCCCCACAAGAAAGGTATATACATTGATCCCAAATCTTTGGCATGGTCCTACAAAGGACAAATGAAACCCCTAAAGTCCTGTTCAACCTTTCTGTTATCCCAAGGATGGGGGTATATACGAGTGGTGCAACCTTTGCAGAGCTCTACCATCTCACTACTTGTTGAAGCATTTTGAATTCAGACCTGGTTGGAAAACAAGGTTCTCTGGGTAAATCCGATATCTTTTATTAGACCTACTCAAATAGTTAGAAACATTCTTCTTTGCAAGCTTTTGGGTACAAATACCCTTCGTCAGGCTGAGGAAGCATCTGCACATGGTCTGTGCTCTTCCTGGATAGAGTAATAACGCAGCCAGAAGCTAGTATGTATGCAAGAAAGAGTCCTCTGGGAATTATGTTGTTTCTTGCATAGGCTTAGAAAATATATGTCGCTGATGAGTCTGGCTTCTTTCTTTTTCATGTTGTGTAATTTCCATTTCAAAAGGCAAAATTCAGTAACTTCCATGTTTCAGGGGTGTAGGTTGTAGCTGTGTTGGTCTAAGGACCTAGGCAGACAAGGTTCTTTGGGTAAATCCGATATCTTTACTAGACCAGCTCAAATGGTTGGAAAAATTCTTCTTCGCAAGCTTTCAGGTACAGGTACCCTTTGTCAGGCTGAGGAAAGCATCTGCAGATGGTCTGTGCTCCTTCTGGATGGAGTAGTAAAGCAGCCAAATCTGGCTGAAATTCACCTGGGACCCCAAATCTGATGCATAATTCACTAGACACCTCTGCTATTATCAACACTTCTCAACTCCTTATTCGATAAGTTTCAAGTGATTTTGTGAAAGAGT
>NW_005842770.1:450703-453685 GCF_000455745.1 Alligator sinensis
TGCTGCCAGCAAATACTGATTGTCAGCCCCATGTCTCTGGTAGAAGCCCAAGAACATCCATAGTGATATGCTGCACTGGTGTGCCCATGAGATAGGGACTCCTCCTGTCTTAGGAGGACCTTTTTGGTAAAGTAAGGTATCACATTTCCATTACCACATTTCCAGTGCACATTGCTTGCAGGTTACTAAATACAATTTTCCTTTTAGGTTGGATAAGGCTTTTGAAATCCCAAGATATCCAACAGTTTAAAAAATCAGCGTGCGGGCCGGGAGCGGTCCGAGGCCCTCAGGGGCCTGTGCACGGTGGGCTGTGGCCAGCAGCCCAGACACACCAGGTTGGGGAATGCAGGCCGGCGGGCTAGAATTAGGCACAGACGCTTAGCGGTTGATTAAAGATTATTTTACTTACACCAAAGATGGTCGCGGTGCAGGCTGGAAAACTTGCTTGAGTTGCAGTTACAAAACAAAACAAAACAAAACTCGAACCTGCAGGGCACGAGAGTACGTCGCAGGGGGTTTTTGGCAACGGGAAGATGCAAAACACAAGAGTACATCGCAATGGGTTTTCGGCGACGGGAAGATAAACCTGCAGGACTCGAACCCGGGCAGAGCTCTGGATACACTCACATGAAGTTTGCTAGGCTCCGTGGAACTTGCGCGCAGGGAAGGGGTTCGTTGAGGGATCGTTCGGCGACGGGGAGAGGCCAGAGGTTGATCAGACCCCTATAGCCTGCGCTGGGTTCGATAGGCTCCGCAGCGCTTAGAGATCTTCACAAGATGTGAAGTTCTCCTCCTCCAGATGGTTATGAAGTCCTCCCTTGCGGGGGTTCTCCTCGGAGTTCTCCAACTTGGGCGGAAACCACTCAAGCCTCTTATATGGCTAGCAAGCCAATCACTAGCCGCCACGTGGGAATAATTTAGAACCGGCCAATAGTGGGACACAAATTTGCATGCGAATAGCGGGAACTCCTTTGCACCGTGCATTTCTCTTTGCAACTAAGAAATGCACCCTGCAAAGAAAGCTCCTAGTGGCGGGGAATAATTTAGCAGTGCCGAAGCGCACACAAACAAAATCACACCCTTGGGTTGTGACAATCAGTAACCTCAGAACCTCTTTTTTTCAGTTTGTCTGGTGTAATCGCCTGATACCCATCCTCATAACCCACTGGATTCTCTCAACTCCTATAGAGTATTTTATCTTTAAACTCCAAGCACTTATGATGGGCAAGCCTTTCTTGTGGTATTCTAAGGGAAACGATACTACTCCTGAGTGGCTGCACTGCCCAAATTATATTCCAATCCTGCAAGATTCTGGTATCAAGTTTTTTCTTTGCGAAACTTCTCGCTGCACTCAAGTCCATTCTTGCAATGCCCCATCTATTGTCCTGATGAAAACAGGAACATTTGCCCTAGTGCAACTTATAGTGTAGTCTCCTTCACTTTTCTCTTGCTAGGCTTGGTGGAATATTTTAGCTATAGCGCTTATTCCCCAACCAGTTTGCTTCAGAGAATGTTTACACTGCATTCACTGCTGCTTGTGTAGACATCTCCAAGCTAGCTTCAAATTAGCTAGTTGATGTAAGCACAGTAGGCCTGGATGGGTAGACCACTGCATGCCTTCCAAATGGTACATATAAAGAAATATATAAACCTTGTATTACCAATTAATATGTAGCACTACAGCTTTTTGTTCTGTCTACACAACACCTGGTTTTCTGTTGACAGACATGGGTTTTCACTCTGCGTGCCTTCATCCACCGTCCTGATCAAGAGGCTTATATGTCTTTCTTCTGCCTGACATAAAAAAGGTTAATATTCTTCCTTTGGGTAAGCTCCTTCCTCCAAAAATATGCATAATAGAAACCTCAACTATCTAAAAATAGAAGGAAAAATGAGGAAAAAAGGTTAATAGAAGTTCCAGAGGAAAAACTGAACTGGAAAGGAAGCAAAGAGGTGAGTTTTCTCTATATTTGGGATAGTTTTCAGTGAAGTGAAGCAACTTGCCCTTGTCTAATTGAGGTAAGAGAGAGCTAGTTAGCTAGGCGTAAGGCAGGGTAGCACCTCATACTAAACAACTGAGATACATACACTTTCTAAGCAGCAGTTTACTTCATCAGATGCTCTGGAGGGCCTGAAGGAAGCAGTGAAAGCAGCAATTAGAGTACACAGGGTAGAGAAGAGGAGGAAAAAGGAGAGAGCACGCTCAAGAGTAGCTGAGAGAGAGAGAAAAATAGACCATCGAGGGACATCGGGTTATAAAAACTAATCCAGATAATTGGGTAGGAATTGGTAGAGCCACAGTCTGTATTTCCATCCTGACTGTTGTCTCTTACAGGTTACTTTTGACTGGCACTAAAGCCACAGGCAAGAGGAGAGGCTTTCTGACAGTGGTTACTGGCCCGAATACTTGAGGTGATCCAGTCTGTGGATAATTTCTTGTTCCACAATTTCCCAGTCCATGCGTTTCCTAGAGTTTTGTTATCCAGCCAGTGGAAAAAACTAAGTTACATTTTAAAATGCTTAGGGACCAGTGGAAAGCAGGACCCGAATCTGCGGTGTTGTCTACGACCTCGGCACCCTGAGACAGCCCGCCTTGTTTGAAGAAAACACTTCCCGCCTTCCCAGGAGCGGAGGGAAAAGGAAGAGGTCTCCGAGGCGGGGTGCTCCACATCAGGGGAAGCCGGGCCTCAAAGCCTGGGCTGGGGGTAAGGGCGAGGCTGCTGCTCAGGGGAGGCCGGAGGAAGAGCTCTCCCCGTCCCCCGGACTGGGGCAGGGCGGTCTCGCTCCTCTCCGGGAGAGGCGGCGCCTGTCTGCTAGGGTGAGACGAACGAACCCAGCCGGCGTTTAAGCTCAACCCCGGGCGCCACTCTCCGCAGGGGAGGAAGCCCGGCCCGGGCCGCGGACACCGGCCGGGCGGGAGCGGCGCGCGCATGCGCAAGGCGAGTGTCGGGCTGTGAGGCGGCGATGGCGGCGCTGCGGCTG
>NW_005842770.1:453909-493121 GCF_000455745.1 Alligator sinensis
TGGGCTTGCCCCCAGCCCTGCACGGCCCCTGCTCAGTCAGGGCTGAGCCCTGGGGGCCACTCGGCTCAGATATATTCGAGCGAGCTGCTAGTGGGCAGGGGCTCAGCATCTGCCACAGGAGCACCCGCCACGGCTGCTGGGTGTCCCCTTGTGGCAGAGAGCAAGCGGGTAGCCGTGTCCTTGCCCTCGCACGTGCAACGTGAGGGCTTCGAGCTCTTTGCGTCGGCAAGGAACACAGAACAGAGCGGAGACGTGACCCGCGGCGCTGTTGCCTGCAAATCGCCCCTTCGGCCCCCCCACGTTTGTGGGGCCAAGGAGGCGCTCAGGCCACCTTTGCAGGACGTGTGCGATGTGCGGCCTGTGCTAGCCTGCCTGGCTGCATCGTGTGTGTTAAGTGCAAAATAAAACCCAAATCCCTGGTTCCTTATCTGGAAAGGATTTCACCCAAAGTTCATCTAGTGCGCCAGACGTCCGCTGCTTCAGCTCTTCACATGCCCTGGCATGCCTGAGCACGTCTCCATTGCTGAGCCGTTGATGGGCACCATCCACCTTTGTCAGTTAGTCCAAAGGAGAAGTAAGAGCCTAGCTTTGCGACTGGGTATGGGAGTCACTTTTCCTGGCCTACGAACGGATGTTGCGTTTGTCCCAGGACCCCTCCTGCCTATGTTTCTCTTGGAACAGAAGAGTCACCGAGCAGGTGGGCTTGTACACACGCAGTTGGGGTTTAGTGAGCAGCTGAATGTGCTGCCGCTTTTCTGCCAGTGATCCAACAGTGCAATCCTGGGACGTCCATTTGGATGTGCTTTGCAGTGTCCAGGGGCAAACTGTTAGTAGATGTTATCCCACGACCCTACTGTGGCCTGTCCCAAGACAATGGAAGTGAATGTCTGAAGGATCATGATTTGCTTTGGGACAATATGAATTTTCCCAGGACAAATGTGATGTCTGTTCATAGCCCATTTGATGTAGTATAGGTCTGAATGGTTTCTGTTCTAATTCAGGTATGATTAATGCCTGCTCCTTCAGCAATTAAAGGGTTGCCTTTGTATGGCTAGCAACCTTAACAGATATGGTTGCCTTGTTTGTTGTTATATTGAATATTTGCCTGTTATAGGTCTGTTCTGGCAACTGTTGATCCTTCCTGGTGTATGCAGGAGATGTCACCCAGACCTTTGATGCATATGCCTAGTCAGGAGTTTTGGGAGGAATGGAGGCTGCCCAGACCTTCCCTTTAGGGCACTGAAACAGGATCCAAAGGCCAGAGTGGGTCCAGACATTTGGTGCCTCCAAGGCTGTATTTTTGTATAAGCGTCCAGGAATTGAACCCAGGTCTCTGGTGTGGAAGGCAAGGAGTCTACCACTGAAGCACAAGGGACTCCTATTGTAGGTCTAGTGACAGATCAAATATCCTTGAAATCCTTTTTTACTGTACTAATGCAAAAGGGATAGTTGTAGTTTGGGTTTTCGTGTCAGGTTATTGTTGGCTTACTCCCATTGTAACTGTGGCTATTAAAACCTTATATTAAACACATGGGGAAATGCAAAACAGTCACAGCATTTGTAATTTAAAGGATTAAGGCTTTAATACTAACAGTTTCCTTGAATCTCTTTTCTTTTAGTTGTAAAGAGTCTTTTACAGTTATTCAAGGCTTAGACAAGATGGTGATAGTAGTGGCAACATAGCTTGCTGATTTGGACAGTTTAGGATGGTTTTCTGGATCAGATCAGTGAAGGTTCAGAGGTATTGATGTGCATCCCAGGAAAAAATGGGTCAGCAGCAGTCCTTGTCATGAAGTTTTCTAGTCCCTGCTCCTGCTTTCCCATTAAGGGATTCCCATAAATTATGTCCGAGAAGAGGTGCAACCTCATACCATTAAATCAATTAAAACGCATTTCAGTGATATCAAAATTAAACATTTACTCCCATTTCTGTCTTTCTCAGCATCTTACCAGGTCAGCTCCAGGCCATCTGGTTTGTACCAGTTTCTCAGTACTTGCTGACTTTTACAAACAGTTGCATGCAATGCGAAGTAGGCAGCCTTTTCAGACTGTGGCTTGGAGTGACCCAGCTTCAGTCAGAAGCAGGCAGCAGGGTGGGCACGGGGACCTACCCGCTATTGCTGCCATGATAGCACGGGTGAAGCTCCACCATGGTGTAGTAGGAGAAGCCCCATGCCCGCAGGCCAGGTCCTATGGCTTGGTGGGCCAAATTTTTGCCACAGGCCGTAGATTGCCAACCCCTGATCTGGAGTTAAATTAGATGAACATCCTTGACTTTATCTAGCTTCTACTTTTAATAATTCCTCCAAACTTCGTTAGTTATCTGCCAGCAGACTGGTTTTAGTTTTGTTAACAAGGAGGTCTTTATTCCATATACATTTGCCCTCTCCAAAATGTTCTTCTGTGCCTAATTACATTTAAAGCCACCTTTTTTACACCATCTTCCCATCCCATCTGTGACATCCTGAACCTCCCCAGACTAGCAGGCTCTGTGTGTAATATCAGAGAAGCAGTTACCACAGAGGCGTTTACACCTTGTGTTGGGTACCAACTGTTATTTCAGCTGGTGGTAGACTTTTGCACTCTACATCTGCTTGATATCTAGCCAGAATCAATTGTAAGGATTTTTTCCTCTCACCTACTTAGGCAGTCAGCTGGACTCACAAGCTTCAGAAAGATGAGATCAAAGACTTCAGGTTCATTGACTTTCCAGGAGGCTGTTTCAGATTATACTGATGTACTCGATGGTGCCAAACTCTTACCAAGCTGTTACCTTGATTTTCCTGTTTACCCAGGAAATCCAGCCAGTCATGCTCTGGCTCCATGCCCTCCAACTTTCTCTGTTGACTCTGGCACCTTCAGGTTTGGCTTTGCTGTACAGGGGACGGCTGGTACTTTCAGGGCTTGCAATACTCATAACTGCTGATGTCCTGCTCACTCTGAGTGACATCCTGTGATGGGCAGGGCAGACCCTGTTCAGCATCCCCTGCTCACTCTGCCGCCTCTGTGGTAGTCCCATTGCCTATGTTTTGGCACCAGAATTGAGACTCATGAGAAAATCATCTTGGTCTAGACTGGGTATAGTAAAGAGTTAGTACTGGGGTATGATACTTGGAGGTTCACTCAATCCTTGGATTTTAAATGGATTGATTTATCAATAAATACTTAGTTTATGAAAGGTAATACTGTTGGATCAACATTTATAACATCTGTGGCTGCTGGGAGCTCAGCACTTTTGAAAAATTGATCTTGGTTTTAGACCCTATGCGTAAACCTAGGAGCTTAATTTTGGGCTTCTGTTTCGGAAAGATTGGCCATGGTTATTTTTAGGGGCATAAAAAGGAACTGCTCAGTAATGTATTGCTCTTTGTCCATTGCTCAATAACATCATCAGCCAACTTGAACTCCAGATAGGATCACCAGCCTCTACTACTCTTCCTCCTGCTGATCAAACTTTTGCACACACCAGTGCACAGGCGGTGAAGAGAAAGCAATGGAGCTTATCTGAAACCTTGATCAACTTGATGTTTTCCTTTGTTTCTTTTGTCTCTTTTCCTCTCATTTGTTGAAGTGTCAGATATTGTAATAACTTCCCCAAATGGTTTGAATTATGAGAGAGAATTGATTTAAGGAAAGGCTTCCACAATATGATTTCAGTTGCCTTTGAGAAAATAATAAAGATCTTAATATAAAAATAAACTCTGTTTAGTGTAAAGCAAGACAGCCGTTATATCATGCAACTTTTAATTTATTGTATGTTAGAAACAAGATCCCCGACTTCCCCCCACTCAACCTCCTGCTGCTTCTGTCCTGATTTTCCCTTCTATGATAATGCTTTTCCACTCTGGTTTGCATCCTAATTCTTTTAAGGAAAATCATCACAATGTCATTTATTTAAAATGTTGTGGGAAGCTGCTTAGTGGAGTAAGCATAGGGTAGTACTAATGAAATATTTAATGTATATCAATAGGTAATTATTTTGGGGGATAAACTTCCTAGTAGGTCGGAACTTCATCAAATTGTGATTTTACTGAAGGTTTTTTCTTGCCTTCCAGGGAAAGCTGACTGCAAGAGAGCGAGTTCTTCTGTTGTTGGACCCTGACAGTTTTGTTGAATATGACATGTTTGTGGAACACAGATGTTCAGATTTTGGGATGGAAGCTGATAAAAATAAGGTATTTCTGTTCAGTTTACTTCCTCTTCTTTTTTAATTCTTCAGTGTGTAGCAATTCATCAGTTCTCAAATAGGCTCCTGAGAGGCATTATAGAGACCTTCTTGATTTTTTTTTCTGCCTTAAGCTGCTTGGTTTTCACTTTCTTCCTTGCCCCTCCTTATTTCCATTTTATATTGTATGCAGGGCATGCATCTTTCTTTTGGCTTCCCTTGGGTTGAATTTCAGTTTTTTGAAAGATGCCTTTTTGATTCAGATAATCTCTTGACCCTTGCCTCTTGCACATTAGTTCTTCGAACATCACGAGTTTGAGCCCTGGCAATGGCCACAAATGAAACAAAATTATGGCTGAAAGGACTTACACATTTACACTGAACTTGATGCTGGAGTTACTGTGTGAAATCTGTGTTATGTCAAGCAGACTAGATGGTCATAGTGGTTTCTGACCTAAGTCCATGATATGCGTCTGTCAAAGCTAGCTTATCCTGGTGAGTGGCTGGTGAATGACACTGTGATGTACAATGAAAACAGATTCAGTTCATGCCCTTGGCACATCTGTGAAATAGTGTGAGGTCAGGTGCATCACAGAGGGGCATAAACATAAAAAATATACCAGCTAAGGATTTGACTGGAACTTACTGCAACTATAACTGTGCACCTGAATATATATGCACATGTTCATTAATGTAAATATATCAAGAGCAAAGTAAATGTATGAAGCACATTACATTGGAAAGGTGAATCAGGAGCCCCAAAATTATGAGGCCCTGCCAATCCAATCCAATGAGTAAGATTGCTCTATTTAATTTGCTATTAAATCAGATTCATAGACATTAGGGGCTGGAAGGGACCCCACGAGACCATCAAATCCAGCCCCTCTGCCATAGGCAGGAAGTCTGCTGGGGTCAAATGATCCCAGCAAGATAAACATCCAAATGCCTTTTGAATGAGTCCAGAGTAGGTGCTTGTGCCACCTCTGGGGGGAGTCTGTTCCTGACTCTGGACACTCGGACTGTAAAGAAGTTTTTCCTTACGTCCAGTCTAAATCGGCCTTCTAGAAGTTTGTGGCCATTAGACTTTGTTGTCCCTTGGGGAGCCCTGGTGAACAGCTGTTCTCCCAGATCCTGATGCACTCCCCTTATATACGTATAGGCTACCACCAAGTCACCCCTGAGCCTTCTCTTGTCCAAGCTGAAGAGTCCCATGTCCCTTAGCCTCTCCTCGTAAGGTTTGCTCTCTTGGCCTTTTATCATATGGGTGGCTCTCCTTTGGACTCTCTCTCAAGCTTGTCCATATCCCTCCTGCAGTGGGGGGCTCAAAACTGGATGCAGTACTCCAGCTGTGGCCTCACTAAGGCCAAGTAGAGCGGGAGGATGATGTCCTTTGTTTTGCTTGAGATGCATGCCAGTGTTTGGTTTGCTTTGCTGACCACAACATCGCATTGGTGGCTCATGTTCATTTTGTGGTCAGTCAAGACCCCCAAGTCTCTTTCGGTCATGGTGCTAGCAAGTGTGGCACTGCCAAGCCTATAAGTATGATGCTGGTTTTTCCTCCCAAGGTGGAGCAACCTGGACTTCTCTATGTTGAATGCCATCAGGTTTTGGTCCGCCCACCTTGTGAACATGTCCAGGTCAGCCTGTATCCCCAGCCTGTCTTCCAGTGTGACCGCCTTCCCCCATACTTTAGTGTTGTCTGCAAACTTTGCCAGTCTACATTGGACCCCTGAATCCAGATCACTAATGAAGATGTTGAAGAGCACTGGCCTGAGTACTGAGCCCTGAGGGATTCCATTGGTCCCCTTGCGCCATGTTGATTTGCTCCCATCAACTAATACTCTTTGGGTCCAACGCCGGAGCCAGTTCCCCAGCCAACAGACTATGAGATGGTCAAGCCCATAGTTCCCCAGCTGAGCCATGAGGACATCATGGGAGACCAAGTCAAAGGCTTTCTTGAAATCCAGATATATGACATCAACTTAGTCTCTCTTGTCCAGGCAACGCATCACCTGGTCGTAGAAGGAGATGTGGTTGGTCAGGCAAGACCTTCCAGTAACAAAACCATATTGGCTGGCATTCAGAAGGGTTTCTTCTGTTTACCTGTTGCTGATGGGTCCCTTGATAATTTTCTTTTTCTTCTGTTAGCCTGTTGCTGATGGGTCCCTTGATAATTTTCTCCAAGATCTTTCCAGGGATGGACATCAGACTGATTGGCCTGTAATTCCTTGGATCTTCCTACTTTCCTTCCTTTCTTGAAGAGTGGGACCACATTGGCTCTTTTCCAGTCTTCCAGTACCTCACCCGAGTGCCACAAATTCTCAAATATCTTCACCATAGGGCGTGCTATGATGTCCGTCAGCTCCTTCAAGACTCTCAGGTGCATTCTGTTCAGGCCCGCAGACTTATGGATGTCTAGCCTCTCGAGGTGTTCCCTCACTTGATCTATGGCAATTGTGGGCCCATCTCCCGCTCTCTGGATGTTTTGCATCCTGTCTGACAGGGTGACCCCCTTGGGCATGTGAAAAACTGACGCAAAATAATCATGTAGGAGATTGGCATTTTCTTGGGCATCAGACGTCAGCTGCCCCATTTGATCTCACAGGGGTCCAATGTTGCCTTTGTTCTTTCTCCGACCTCCCACATATCTGAAAAAGGACTTTTTGTTATCCTTGATTCTGGTGGCTAGCCTGAGTTTGGTTTCTGCCTTGGCTTTGCTGGACCACTCTCTATAGGTGCAGGCTAGTGCTGAGTAGTCCTCCATGGTGATGATTCTTGTTTTCCATCTGGTGTAGGCTTCTCTCTTAAATTTCAGGACCCCAAAGATTATAAATTAATCTTATACTATCAATTTTCATTTATTTTGTATTCAGAACTACATTTTAGAGATGTGGTGGGGCTGGAGGAACCAGTGGGTAGGTAACAGTTTGGGTCTTGTGCACTGCAGGATTATCAGAAGGTTTGGGAATCAGTTTTGTTTTTGGAAGTTGGGAGGCAGTTGAGGTTTGACACTGGAGAGAAGGGTGAGGGTGCTCCAGGTGTTGTTTTCATCTGGGCAAGCCCCTTTCCCCCCATAGTTAATTTTCTATTCCTCTTGTCAGCAAACTGGTAAGAGCAGCTTAATTCCTTTCTTTCTCATCTTTCTCTTCCTTTTTCTTTTCCCTTTCTTGTCTGTCCCTTCACATTCCCTTCCCTACAGCACCTTCAGCTTCACTGCAAGAGCTTTGTTCCTTGCCTTTTCCCCATTTAGTTGCTAAAATAAGGAAGGTGATGGTTAATGCTGACAATGTTAGACTTTAGTGTTAACATCCCTTGGGAGTAAAGGTAGGTCAGAACTTGCCAGCTATCAGCGCTATTATTTCTGCAGTCAGAAACTTGCCTATGGAAGGTATTTATCTGTTTGTACAGTTATTTATATCATAGTAGCACCCACGCATCCTTTGCAGGTTTGGGGTCCATTGTATAGCACTCAGACATAGAAGAAGAACATACCCATGTTCTATCATGGGTATTTCCCAGGCTTCTGGGCTTTGCTGGTTGCCCCCTCCCCACCTTTTCTGCTCTGTGTGTCAGGGTGTTTTTAAGACTTCCCAGAGGCATTGGGTATTGGCTACAGCCAAGGCTGGGGATTTTGACTGGGGTGGCCAGTGCTCCTGCTGGGACCAAATTTGGAGGTTCTTGGCTAGAAGGTCTTGCCCCTCTGCTCAGGGTGAGACCAATCTCCATATTTGGGGTCAAGAAGGCATTTTACCCCATGGTCAAATTGGTATGGACAGTGGGGGGGGGTTGCCTTCCACTGTAGTGGGGGTGTGTGACCCTCTACCGGGTTTAAATATTGGCTTGAAAAACTCTGAAGTCTCTTGACTTCACAGGCAGACTAAGTATATTTCAAGATGTTTGAACCCAGACAACAGTTCTCTTCTAACCGTGTTCCTCTTTTGTACAAGGTGAGAACCAGCTCAGAGCATTGTGAACATGCTGTGAAGGACAATTACTATGCATTTCCTTCCTTTTTTGATGCCAAGTTCTTTTGGGTTTTTTTTAGTATTGCCTTAATTCCAAGCTTCCTGAAGAAAACTACAGTGTTCTCAGATATTTACCCATTTTAAGTTATTTATCTTATAGTAGCACCCAAACATCCTTTGCAGTTTTGAAGTCCATTGTGCAGCACTCAAATGTAGAGGAAGACTGTTCTTTCCAGAGAATCCATCTTAGTTGCATCCTAATGATATTTTTGTCTGAAAATTCAGAACTTGACATAATTGTACACATTATTGCTGCTCTGATTTATATGTTCTTTGATCTGTCATGCAGTATCCAGGAGACAGTGTGGTGACTGGCCAGGGCAGGATTAATGGGAGACTAGCTTACGTCTTCAGTCAGGTATGAATTTGCTTTTTGTCATTTAAATGTAGTGAGCATCTTACTTTTTTCAGTCTCTTCACACTGGTTTCTGTCCTTCAGCATATTTACATTATTATTCAAAATGGTCATTGAATTAAAATAATAATGCCCACTGTTTCACTCACATGCCAGCTTGGGTAGCATAGAGGCAATCTCATTGTCTGGGTGGACTGTGCTGCCCCATCCACCACACAGCTTTGGAGGATACACCACAAGGGTGACATTCCTGAGATGACAGCAGAGTGCTGGAGGTTTATGTGACAGTGACTGTTCAACAAGGATGAATCCATTGATGGAGAAGGAGACTTGAAAAATAGCTGTGTGTTCAGCAACAATTTTCTGTTCGAGCTTAATATTTTTTTAATGGTATTTGGCTGAAAAAAAATTAAGAAAGCATTACCTTCTGACCCTCATAATATAGCAGTGTGCAAGTGTCCCTGGGGCCTGCTTGTAAAAATAGACTAGACAGGTTGATGGCAAACTCTGTTGTGAAAGAGAGGCAGTCATAGACATAAGTCAGAGTTCACCCCGGAAGATGGGAGTGACATTTGTCAGGGTATTTAAAGAACCCGGGTGCGGAGGCATATATCTTTCTAGGTGAGACAACTGTTATCACCTCAGGGTAAGATGACTTGTTGCTGATATCTTAAGAGAGATGAAGTCTGGGAAGACTCAGGGAGCCCAAAGAGAGCAGAGTTTCAGTAATCAAGGCATGAACTAATGATAAATGACTGAGCAATATGTGTTGGGCTCACAGCATATTCAGCCTTTAACCCGGATCCTGCAGTTGGATCTGTGTGAATGGACCTCACACGTGCATACACCCTGTCAGTTAGTGAGGTGATGATAGAATTTGGAGTTGGAGATTAAATAGAGTTTGGGGCTGAAGATATGCAGGAAAACTTGTTTTTCAGGGTAGGGTTAGTTGAAGGAACAGTGGTAAATGGAATAAATGTTGGATTTGTCTTTTAAATTGTTTTTATTTGGGTTAAAGACATTAGACACTGCCTGTAAGATTTTCGTATCTCTGTAATTTTTATCTAGTTACCTAATAATACTTTTCCCCCTCAGTGCATCTTTTTTCCCTTTCACTATTCATTTGACTTGTCTGTTTAGACTGTAAGCTCTTTGGAGGAGTGACTGGTTCTTCCAGCGTTTGCATATATTTTGCTATTAACTAGGACACTGGGTCCCGAGTCATGGATAATGATAAAAACAAGGAAAAGATATGTCTGTACAGTATGTATGATAGTTTACTGTTACACATTTTGCATTAAAATAATTAATGAACTTCATGTTTATATATATAAATGTGAGATCATCTTTGATTTGTGAATTTGTTTTGGAGAAAAGCCAAGAGGATAATCAGTTCCCAAGCATCTGACCCCAGCAGTTTCTTGGAAACACTAATGCAAGTGTATTTGGTTATTGAAATGTTTCTGTACTTGATTTCAAAATTTGTTTCTTTTTCAGGATTTTACTGTATTTGGTGGAAGTTTGTCAGGAGCTCATGCACAAAAGATCTGCAAGGTGAATATTAGACAGATAAATAGTAAATAATGTTAAGCTAATATCTTGAAGAACATGATTTGTGTTACTTCAGTGTCAGTAACAAGTTGAAAACTTCTGTCTCCTTTATGGTAACTTGGGGAGTGGTAGTTGATCAGAAGAGTTATACTGGGGATCCTCAAAGGTACACTGAATTTTATTGGATATTCTGCATTTTTGCTGAATTGATCTGCCTGTTCCACTTACTGCAAGGCAGACATGAGAGACCCACAGAATGTCCTGCATGAAGTCACTGACTGTTCTCCAAATAGTGTTTGCTGTAGGATTGTAAACTGACTTGGAAAAAAACTGTTGTAGTGAACAGTTCTTTTAAGGTTTCATATTTATGCTAGGAAAATAAAACACATCAGTGTAATCTGAAAGTCAACAACTGTACAGTTTGGAAGTCACCTTGGTCCTCTGAGCCATGGGTGATATGTCCTGTGTACTCCTTATCTCTTGTCTGCCTACCAAGTGGTTATTGGAGCGCTGCACACAAATAGCACTGCATTCTAAAGGAGGTGTGACCACCCACTTCAAGAAGAAATTATCAAAACTAATCACCATAAGCAGGTCAGTGAAAAACTGTCTTGGTTTGCAACAGACATTTAAAACGACAGCAGCCCCCTCCCTCCTTAAAACATCTACAATCCATTAAGACAGGGTAGAAGAATATGAAAAATATAATTCCCTCACCAGGATTACTGTGTTAAGATTCTGGTGTTTCCTCTCATAAAGGATGCAGCAGAACTAGGAGGCTGAGATGGAAGAGTGATCGGAGGCATGGGAGTACTTTCAGATGCAGAGGGAGGAAGTGTGACTTTTTTTAGTTTTTAGACAGTTGAATAAATGTCACAAATGGCAACTTTTCAAGACAATGAATGGTACAGAGAAGATAGATCAGGTATCCTTTACTTTTCCTTGTAACAGACCAAGGGATTAAATTGAAAAATGCAAACTTAGGTAAATACTCTTTTAGCCAGCACATAGTTAGTCTGTGGAATTTGCTGCTATTGGTTGTCCATGCCCTCAGTCTCAGTGATTCTAATATAATAAAACCCCTAGTGTGTCTGTCTGTTTGTCTGTCCATAACGCTTTATTCACACTCTGATTGGTTGTCTTGGCAGCCAATCACAATTCTGACTGAAACAACAAATTAGAGTGCTCTGTGCAGACAGACCCCCATGCTGTGCCATGACAGCAGAGACTGAGGGGCTGGAACAGGGGGGCAAAGCCAGCAGCACTGGCCTCGCCCCCTCTTCCCCCAGCCCTGGTCTTTGGAGGCAGCAGCAGCATGGGGTGCTGGCAGTGCAGCACTGGCCTTGCCTCAACTCTGACCTTGCTGTTGCATCCAAGGGGTGGCCATGCCCACCCCCACCGCAGACAGACAGGAGCGGGGGATGGGAGGTGTGGGGGGGTCAGAGGCAGAGCAGCAGCACCGCGGGGTGCTGGGTGGCGGTGCTCTGGCCCTGCCTGCCCCCATTCATTCATGACTGGCAATTTGCTAGTAAATGAATAAATTAGGAAATCAAAAGGTTAGAGACTTCCTATGGAGCAGATGACATGTAATAACTGTGTGTGCTTGCTTTTACCCTGCAGCAAGCAGCAGCTAAACTGTAGTAAGGTTTATCCCTATTTTGCTGAGGTGTAAACTGCTCTGGTTTAGCTTTCATTCACTGCCCAGTAATAGGGTGCTAGCTGCTCCTGCCATCTTTTGACTTCATAATTTGCTTGTTTGTCCATGCCTGAGACCTTAAAAAGATTAAAAAAGGATCAGTGGCCATCCATATGGATAATGAGAACACCCACCGATGTGGCTAAAAGGGATACTTAACCACCCAGGTTCAGCCCTTGCTTTTTAGTATGTTTTTATGATATTTTTCCCTTGTCATTTCCTATAATAAACCTTTCATATTTATTAGTCACCTCTTCCTTGTGTGTTTTTCTAACATGGTGTTTAATGACATGATCTCATGCCATCTCTTTTATGCAGCTCTTTTCTTCCACATTCATTGCATGAGTCCAGCAGTGAACATGGGAGGTTTACATACAAAGTAAATAAGGCCAGAGTTCTTGTATTCAGCCAAAAGGTTGGATGACATATTTTGAGGCAGGAGGATCCTTTGAACATGGAAAATTAAAGTAGAGGAGAGGTGACTCCTTTAATGTGCACTATTCAACTTGGAGACTGAGCTTTAACGGGCATTTTTTGATTTTTTTTGCAAGTTTTTTCATGTGGAATATGAAGTGTTATTTTGGAGTATGGTGGGGGAGGGGATGCAATCCAATACGTTTAATTTGTCTCTGGTCATTTTTAATTGAAACTGGGCAGGTATTAATTCTGCATCTAGTCTAATTAGGAGTTTGTATTTATTTCCAGATCATGGATCAAGCTGCCATGGTTGGAGCTCCAGTGATTGGGCTGAATGACTCTGGAGGAGCCCGTATCCAGGAGGGAGTGGAGTCTTTGGCTGGCTACGCTGATATCTTCTTGGTAAGCAGCCTGTTGGGTGAGCTGGCAGATGCTTTCATCCACAGATGTAAAAAAAGTTCTCTTTTAATTTGGATTTTTTGGTGTAGTTAAACTTCAGCATGCTGTCTTCATTTTCCTTCCTCATATTATAGTCAGTGTTGCCTATTGGAGAGAGCACTAGATTGGGACTTAAAAGGCCTTGATTCTGTTCCCGATTCTTCCTTTGGCTTTGGTCAAGTCATTTCACCTTTCTGTGCATCTGTTTCCCCATCTGTAAAATGGGGATAATAATTCTTATTTCCTTCTTAAAGTACTTGGAGATATATTGATGGAAAATGCTACATGAGATTTATATTTATTATGGGTTCTCTCATAAGGGTAGAGTAAAAGTCAATTTATGGAATGTAAAAATACCAAAAGTATAGCTTCCTAAGTCGCACTGAAGTCTAGACTCCCCTCTATATACTGGGATATACCTGCTTCTCTAAAGGCTGTGTCTCCCTTCTGTTGTGAGGCAGGAAGAATACCCAGTCTCTTAAGGTTTTTGTTCACCGTGTCAGCAGTTCAAGGCACTCTTTAATCATTCTCATGCAGCTGGAGCTGTCCTTACTTCAGGTTTGAAATCTAGGTAGTGAAATGCAAGCTTGGTGTAAGGAGTTGCTTGTTTGAATCCATGACTGCTGGCCAACAATAAGAGCAAAGGGCTGCTGGGAGAAGAATGAAGTGACTCAGGTGTTACCCACTGTTGAAAATATCTGATAAACTCAAATGAGAAGTGCAAAGTGACTCAGTTTGACAGCGTGAGAGAGTATCTCTAGAAAATAAGCCAGTGAAAAGGGGCCAGTGAAAATAAGCACTAGACCCCTACGAAGCTGAAATTACTTTAGATATAATAGGATGTAAAAGATCAGTGCATTACAATGAAAGGTTTCAAAATTCAGATGCAACCCCAGACATGTAAGAACAAAGCCCAAGAGATTCCATTCTGGATGGGTGTGAATGCCACCACCAACTACAAGTTACATTTCTTTTTCTTGTTTGCTAACATAAACAATGGTAGGGGATGCAAGAGCAGCTTTAGTGGAGTTGAACATCTTACAACACTGGAATTCAGAGACTCCTGGGCAGAAAGGCAGAAATCCTGGTGCCAGCATGTAATACCTGACTCAGAGACTGTTCATTTATTTTGAAGCAGTTATGAAAGAGCCATGTACCAGGAAAGCAGAACAGAAAAAATGCAGCAGAACGAATGTCATAGTTGCTCTATTGCAGCTGGGGGATGATGTTGGATTCCAACAGAAAGTGCCTGGTCTCCCACCAAAGTAATAGGTGTCCCATTTATAGCAGGATCACAGATTGTCACCACATGGAGGGTTGTTTCTGTAGGAGGAATAGAAGGTATATAAAACCCAAGGCAGGTGTGGATTCTGTATCTTAAGGACATCCAGAATTCTGCTGACAAATTGCAGAGTCTTGTAGACAAGTGGGAGAGAGTCCAGCAGAGGGCAATGAAAGTGGTTTGGGGGCTGGGGCACATGACTTGTGAGAAGAAGCTGAAGGAACTGATCTTATTTAGTGTGGAAAAGAGACAACTGAGGGGGGATTTAATAGAAGCCTTCAACTCCCTGAAGAGGGTTTGAAAGAGGATGGAGCTGGACTGTTCTCAGTGGTGGCAGATGACAGAACAAGGAGCAATAGTCTCAAGTTGCAGTAAGGGAAGTTTAGGTTAGATATCAGGAAAAAACTTACTCAGTAGGAGGGTGGTGAAGTACTGGAACAGGTTACCTGGAGAGGTTGTAGAATCTCCATCCTTGGAGGTTTTTAAGACCCAGCTAGACAAAGCCTTGGTTGGGGTGATCTTGTTGGGGCTGGTCCTGCTTGAGCAGGGGATTGGACTAGATGTGACCTCCCAATGTCCCTTCCAACCATAAGCAACTGGTAGGGGAGGCACAGGGACGGAAGCATGTGGCCTACTTGACAGGGCCGTCTGCCGCTGCCAGTAGCTTTTGCAGGTGCTCACCAGCTGCACCCCTGCCACCAGAGGCTTCTGCGGGTGCCCACCCCAGACTCAGGAGGCACCAGTCACCCATGCTTCCAACCCTCATTTTCTATGATTCTATGACAAAGGTTCTGACTGGTGGGAAACAGTATTGATGGAGAATGCAAGGTATCACGGTGTGGGGTCCCCAGGCATATCTGTGATGCCCTCGGGGCTCCATGACTGTGCCAGCTCTGCCCAAAGGGAGCCTTCTAATCTCACTTGGAAATGTAATAAGTAGGGAGGCTGCCCATGAGTTTCTGCACTGCCAAGGTCCCGTGGAACCCTTTTAGACCCTTCTGGTCCTTGGGCCCCTTGCCAGGTCCTGCTCTAAGTCGGTTCCTCATGGGACACCTTAAGCCTTATGGGCCAATTGCATGGCTCCAAACCATCTCTATACCACGTCCCATGCCTTGTGGGTGTTATACAACTGTTGTTAACTGTTGGGGCCTCTGCCTACTCAGGCACTGCACCTTTAATTTGGCTAGGCCTTCTAGCCTAGGCCCACTGTGTTGGACCTGGCTTTGAGGCACTAGCTCCACTCCCTCTTTTCCTGTCACTAGACCCTCTGGCCCCTGACTGCTGCACCCCTCTGGTGTTGGGCTTTCCAGCCCCACGACTACTATGTCCCTCTGGTACCAGGCCATCTGGCCCCTTGTGTGCTCTGTGCTTGCACACACCTTCCATTTACAAGCTCTAACTACTTGAGCCCTGAGCTGACTGCTGACGTGGCTCAAGGTGATCGCATGCCTCCTCTGGGCACTAATGAGGCCTTCACACCTCCCCTGACAGCCTCATCCTGAACCACTGGTGCAAATGATAACACAAACATCAGCCCCTAGGCTGTAACATAACAATAATGATAGGGGTCATGCTCTGCCTCTTTAAGAAGGCAAACTTCTCCCCCAGTCTAGCATGCTACTCAGCCCAGGGTACCTTATGAACGCCAGGAGTCTTAGGAGTCCTGCAGGCAGCAGACCAGGCAACCAGACATTTCAGGGCAGCCTTTTCATGCAAGAGAACTAACCCCTGCCAGCCACAGCCCTGGGGCTTGTATGTGCTGAGGTCCCTGCCTCCTTTCCCTCAGCTTACCACATGCAGGTGCTGGCTTATTCCCTCATTAGGCAGCTGCTCAGGCACCCTGGAGCAGTGGAGCTCTGCTGAGCCTGCAGGGCTCTCTGGCAGGCTGCCTCTGCCCTAAAAGGAGCAGGCATGTCTTAGTGACCTGCGACAAGGATTTACCTCGGTGGTAGAGCAGGACTCTTGGGAGGGACCGTTCTGAGAGCAAGCAGCTGCATGACCAGAAGGCCCTGAGGTTAAGAGTGTTGTTGACCATTCAGTTGTTAGTCTTGCTTGATTTTCAAAGGCCATGGAACAGTAGCCACTTGCAGCCAAGTGGATCCTCTTGACTTGGGACTTCTGCAACATGACCAGCCAACAGAGGTTAGGTACTCCTCGATGCTCCTGCAGTGTGTGCATCTTGGAGTGGCTGGGTGCAGCATATCCTGTTTCTTGCTTTTTTCTTCTGTTGTGTTTTTTCCTCTTTTTTCCTCTGAAGATACAGCCTTTCCTTCACTCTTCACGCTTTCCTCTGTCCACTCCAATCATTACACCAGTGGTTCGCAACCTGTTTAGACTCGAGGCAACTCTCCATAACTTGTGCATTGAGGGCATCCCATTCCAAAAAAATAAATTATTATAGTGCTTACTGCTTATCTCTTTGAAGAGGGGCTACGAAGGGGGAGAGGCATTTGGCCTGTGCTACATTGAGTGGAGGTGGCGAGAAGGAGGAACCCCTTATCTTGCTTATCTCCCCTCTCCCTAGGGTACCCTTCAAGGTTGTCATGACACCCCATTGCAAAATCACTGCATTACACCTTTGGTCTAACCAAACTCATCCAGTCTGTTGGGAGACTTGCAAAGGAGAGAAGCCCTACCTTGAAGGGGCTCACATGTTCCACCACAGCAGGTCTCCTCCTCCAGAATACATTTTGAGTTTAGGGCTTTACCTCTCATTTAGAGAAGCGAGAAGCAGGTGTATGAAATGGGATCTGGGGCAGACAGCATTCCAGTGGAGTCCAGCTCTTCTGTCCATTACAAATATTTTCTTTCCACAACTCAACATCCCATGTGTTAAGAGTGTCTGCAAGCAACTGGGGAAACAGGCTTGTCTCTCCTGGTCTGTACTGTTCATTCAGGCATAGAGCTGGCAAAGATACAAACAAGGGGTTAAATTAGCAACCCCTTGGCAAGTATAAAAATGGATTCCTTGCACGGCCTCCCAGTAATTTGCTGTTACTTATTACAGTGTCATATGATAGGTTTGTATTCATGGACTGACCTGATGACGGTTGTCACCTGATCTGTCAAGATAAGCAGTGTTGCAGAAGCAGCTTGCTCTGGTTCTCAGGCTTTGTCTACACCAAGGGTGCTCAGCCCCTGGCCTGAGGGCTAGATTCAGGGGTCCAAAAATTTCACTGCCAAGTTTCTGGACCTCTGTGGGGGAGCCCCATTGGCTGGATAATGTGGCCCTGTGTACTGGATCAGGCATGCAGGGTGGTATAGGGCTCAGTCCAGTGGGTTGGGGTGGCATGAGGTATTTCAGCCAGATGCATGGGGCCTGACTCCAGCTGGTGGGGGCAGCTCAGGACCTGATCTAGCTCGTGGACTGGCCTTGTGCCATACATTTGGCCTGCTGGGTCAGAAGACTGAGCAGTTCTGTCCAGCATTTTCTGCTATTGCTGTTGTGACAGAGCCCCCCAGTGGAGACATGGCATATGGTGAGACAGGGTTTTTTTCTGCTGGTGGAGTTGCACCGCCTTCCTGAATAAGACAACTTAAGTTGACAGAAGACACTCCTGGCAGCCCAGCTGAGTTGACAGCAGGGGTCTGGCTGGCATAACCCAGTTGGCTTTGGGCCGTGATCTTGTTATTCCATCAACTGACTTAGCTAGACTGGCCAAACCTCGCAGTGTGGAAGTGGACATAGTCATTGCTCATTGCACCCATTGCTGCCTAGACAGTGAAGATATTGTCACCTTCTGAGATGTCAGGCTCTGTTGAAGGATTGATGTCAGGATGGTTGTGATGCAGGAGGAAGCAGTCAAAGGCAGGGGCAGGCAACTAGTGACTGCCACAACTCAGACTGGAAGGAAAGGATGATCTTTGTCCAAAACACAGATATGCAGAGCCCATGTGGCAAGAAAGCAGGATTGAGAGAGGGAAAAAAAAACAACTGGTTTTAGCCATTCCTTGCATTGAGAAATTCTTACTGTGTCCTGTTTCTTGTTTTCTTATTGCAAAACTGAGGGAATCTTTTTCTCTTGCCTGGCGCAGGGGATTCTGGTGGAACTTGAACATCAGGCTTGTACATCTTATGGTTTGTAGTTTTCCTTCTTTTACCGTGCAACTTTTCTAAACTTTTGTTGCAGAGGTTTCAGAATCTGGAGGGTTTTGGTATCATGGGATGTCTTCTTCCACTTTTTCTCTTTCAGAGAAATGTTCTGTGCTCGGGGGTAATCCCGCAAATTTCTCTCATCATGGGCCCTTGTGCAGGTGGAGCGGTCTACTCGCCTGCCTTGACGGATTTTACGTTCATGGTGAAGGTAAGGATGTAGCATCTGACCCCTTGTTGGAATCCTTGGCCATTTTATCTAGATTCAGAATTGTGCAAAGGTTTGGATGCAGTTGGCTCTTTGAACATGTGAGGACCCTGATCCTTGATAGAAATACTTTTCTGTCCCTGGGACTCTGTTTCATTCAGCTGTCAGGCCTGTGCTCTGTGCTGCCAGATGCTGTACACATCTTCCGCTAACTAGACATTTCTCCTTCTTTCCTGTAAGCTTGTTTCTTGTTTGTTACTTAACCAGATTTCCTTTTCTGTCTCCCATTTATCAGCTATTTTGCTCTTCACCTTCCACTCTTTTTCCTTGTTGCCAGAGCCTGCTTTCATTCAGTAACAATCCTCTTCACTATTCACCCACACTCAGCTAATAGAGATGCCATTCTTATCTGAGGTATCTATATAATAGCAGCTTCCAGTTTCCCAGTCACTAAAAGCAAGCAGCAGGGTGCACTGCAAAGTCAAAAGGGTGCACTGCAAAGTCAAGTTGGATATCTTTTTAATGTCAAAAGAGTCCTTCCATGACAGGAAAACACCTTGCTTAGTGCTGATCATATTCAGATAACCTTATTAATGAACATGTCTCTTTCAACCTCAGAAATGATCCTTCCTTCTGAAGAATTAAAAATAAAACAAAACACTAGTGTACATCATCAGGACATTAGATATCCATCCACCTTCAGAAATGTCAAATATATTAACTCTAATAGGAAAAGAGGGTTGGAAGTGTTTTTAACTAGCACTATTCTGAATAATTTTCCCAGAATGGCAATTTTCTGTTTGTTTCTTAGACTGGACATCTACTAAATGTCAGTCTTCTCTTCCCCATGTCAAGATGAAGGTCTCCTTGGGTTTAAGGTTCTCCATACCCATAAATGGTTGGGATGCTGAATTTTAAAAAGATTTCCCTCCCCACATGCTTGCATGTGCGTAGGGGGTTATCAGTATCATCACTTGTAAGCAGATTAAATAACAATTATTTCCTTTAGCAGTCATCCCCTGTGGTTCAGTGGTAGATGCCTCATCTGCCACACAGAAGACCTGGGTTTGCTTCCTGGACACTTATACAGCCACGGAGGCACCAAATGGTGGGCTCAGTTTGGCCTTTGGCTTCTGTCTCAGTGGGCTAAAGGCAGGGTTGGAAGGTCTGGGCAGCCTCTGTTCCTCCAGAACTCCTGCCTACGCGTATGCATTAAAGGTCTGGGTGACCTCTCTCACACTGTGATTTGGAAGGACTGACAGTTGCCAAGACCTTTTGCAATCAGCAGCGCAAAAGAAACAAGTCAGGACAGCTTGTCAGAAGTAGTAACTTTAAGAATCTTTATCTACATTATTCGGTAAAAGAGGTTAAGTGTCAGGAACAAACCTCTTGGGACCAAATGGCACTGAAAGCAGAGGACGAGCTGGCTTTTGGCCCTGGTCCTGGTTTTCCAGTTTGATTCTGAAGATCTTGCATCCCTTTTCTTTCTTTTAAGGATGGTTTAATATGGGTTCAGCAAGCTGATATCTCCCTCAGCATAATTCTGTTGTTTTGTGAGGCAGACCGATGCCTACTACTGCTAATAAGGGATCCATTTAGTTCAGTGTAGCTCATTGCTTGAAGCAAGGCCAGGGAAGAAGCATCTGATTGATGGGGTCTGCTGGGGATGGGCTAGGTTAGAAGAGGAGGACAGGGGGAAAAGACACTCCCAAGATTTCCCAAGTGTTTCCAGAAGCAGAATCATGGCCCAGCAGTAGGCTTTGAAGGGAATTGTGTAATGAGAATTGATAGCATGTAACATCACAAGTAATTGAAACAGATTAGGAAAAAAAACAACAAATCCCTCCAGTTTATTTCATATATTTGTCAGCAGCAGTTTGCCTATGGAGGAGATGCACAGAAACCAACTATAACATCTTCTCCCCCACCCCAAGTGAGGCAGTTCTATCCAGCCTAAGCCACTTTGTGGCTTGGGTAATAAAAGTAGGTGTTTTAAGCCAACCTTGTTTTATTGATGTCTTCAAGCCTGATGCTGACAAGACCTTGTTTAGCTTTGGTTGGTAGCAGAAATAATTATACTGTGACTATAGTAGTCCATTAACCAGAATGCCAGAACTTGAGAGGCCCAGGAGTACCTCACTGCTCAGGCTAGACTCACTTTTCACTTAAAGCCTGGGTTTGATCTCTCTTTTTTTTTTTGCCCCCTGTGAAGAATCCACAGTATCCTCCCCAGATTTACTCAGGATTTTTAACTGTTGTTGCAACTTTAAATTCACATTCAGTCACCTCTCATTTCAGGACACGTCCTACCTGTTCATTACAGGCCCTGATGTAGTCAAGTCAGTTACAAATGAAGATGTCACTCAGGAGCAGCTTGGGGGTGCAAAGACACACACTGCTGTGTCAGGTGGGAGCTCTGTTTTTTCACTTAAAGTATTATTCAGTCTGGAGGAATGGATCAAGTAGCAGCTCCAGTGAGTGGTATTAAAACTGCTTTTTTCCCCCTCATGGTGGGCCAAGGGCTTCTATGAGAAATTCCTTGGTGAAGGTTATAGGTTTTGTGTATTGAGTGTTGTGTTCTGGATAACAAATAGTTATTTTTTATGCTCTGTAGCCTATCCACCAAGGAACAACTAGTGGGTATGTCATAGAGATTTCCTCCACAGTTGAGGAAGAATTAGTATGTATTTTTTAAAGCCTTTTAAACAATTTTAACACAATGCTATAGAATGTTTTACTAAGTCACCATAGCAAACCTGTAGGTGAGGTTGCTATCTCTTTCTAGCATCTGATTTTTCACTTGAATCTGATGCCTCTCTTTCCTTACCACCAACCCAGAGAAAATCATTGCAAGTCTGTTTCCCTGGAAAAATCTTACTGAGCACTGTAGGATTCCTGGTGGGTTGTTTAATGAGTCATATTCATGGACTGCCACAGGAATACACAGGCTGCCCTATCTCCAGTGCAAGATCCCGAACACTAGATGGTGTGGAGGTCAGAGGAATTGACAAAGTAGAGACAGCTGCAGCTTGCACTGTGCAAAGTAGCCCACTGACATCTTCTCTTACTGCTGAGCTGCCAGGGGCTAATGCACCTTTGAAGGAAGATACTATAGGAGTACATCCTCATGGGAATACCCCTTGCCACACTTGATCTTCTTATGCAGTAGCTTGATCTCTTCAGGTTCAAATGTATATGTGGGGGTGTTTAATTCCAGTTCTCATCAGGTTCCTGGTTGGAACCTTGAATCCTGCTGCTAGTGGTTCAGGCCAAACCAAAATGCTTATGGAAGCCACCCAGGAAATGTTATAAGTTCACTGTCCCTAGTATGGAATTTCTCTAGTGGTAAAGGACATGAGGATCCCCAGGAAACTTCCACTGAGACTTTGCCATCTAGAGTAAAGAAAATGCCTGGCGTTCATAAATTATAGATGGTGGCACATATTTTGCATCTGCTTTACTTGGGCAGAACTGTAGCAAACAATTGCTGTATCAAGGCAACACCCAGCTTGGGTCAAAAAACATTGATTCCCTTGCAAGATAGCTCTTTGCTTTATGCAAAAACTTGGGTAGCAAATTTAAGAGAACAAATAAAGTGAGGAGCATCATTGGCTGCATAGCAGAGGAAATACTACCATCTTCCATACAGTCTATGACAAACACTAGGCCTCTGTTACAGTGAGCTGGCAGAGAGTCCAGCTTATTCCCAATGGTTATGTCAAGTCTAATTGTGACAGGGGGCCGTCTCAAGGCCAGTCACAATGTCAGCCCACCCACCTGCCTAGGGCATTCTGCCTTGATTTGCCTGCCATGCTTTGATATACTCAAATAAACTGATGGAAAATTGTGGGAGGCTGCCCATTTAATGCCCTGATGCCAAGGGCATAATACATAGCTCCAACCTCCCCTTTGCCATGTCCCATGCCTTCCAGATGGCATCCAATTCCACTGTTACTCCCCCAGCTCCTTAACTGGGCTGCACTCAGCCTATGTCCCAACTTGGCCTCAAATGTCCTTAGACGTGCCTGGGCCTCCTACCCCTACACTGGGGCCTTAACTCCTTCTACTCCAGGTCAGCCCATATGCACTTCTTCAGGCCCCTTAGACCCCACTCTACATGGCTGCCAGCTCCTACTTCACCCCCTCACTGGGGCTTCTGGGCCTTATGCCCCTCAGGCATCAGGAGTCTGTTGACCTACCTGGGCCCCCAACTCAGCCTACGGCCCACTCAGGCCTCAGGGGTCTGTTGACATGCCTCAGGCCCCACTCGTTAGGCCTGGGCCCTGTGTTTTCTGTTGGGGTGTGCTCCCATAGCCTTCTCCTCTACAAGGTACTCACAAGGCAGCAGGGGCTGAGGCTTTCCAGCACCCCATAATCGCCTTTTCCTGGGGAGGCATAGGTGTGGCATTTTCTGGAGTCTGCCCTGCTACAAGCAGCCCCACCACCCCATCCTCCCCAGCAGGGTGTAGTTTTAGGTCATATCCTAGGACCAGGAGCTGCCTCCATCCCCATAGTTCCTACCCTTGATCTCCAGGTGTTCTGGGAGTAGCAGTACTCCAGCCAGGAGATGCTGTTCCTTCAGCTCCTTGCAGCAACTCCTGGCTCTACTGCTCAGGGCCTTCTCTTATTCTCCAGCAACCAGAGCTCCTCCAACCAGGCAGCCTCCTGATGGCCATGTGACCCTGCCTAATTGGCACTGCAGTCACCTGCAGGCTGCTCTGCTGCCTGCTTAAGCCCTTAAAATGGCAGGCATCAAAGGTGCCTTGCCACACTTATATGTGGAGTTAAGCAGCAAGATGGCAGGTTATTAAGTATCCCCCATAAGGCTCTATTGATATCCATGTGGTTGTGAACACCATGGTGATGGTAATCTGTGCTTTGCAGGTGCCACTTTGGGTGATGTAACGGAAAAGCTCCTTACACCTAACAGGTGGGGATCAACATGTACTTGATGAAACCAGGTGGGGCACTTTCAAATAACTATGTTGTTTTGCTATTTCCCTGCAGGGGTTGCACACAGGGCCTTTGAGAATGACATTGATGCTTTGCTTAATCTCCGGGAATTCTTTAATTACTTGCCTCTCAGTAACCGTGATCCAGCCCCTGTCTGTGAATGTCATGATCCCAGGTAATTGCGGGGTGGTTTGTTTGGGTGGATGCTGGTGGTTGTTATCAGTATAATTTCATTGGTGTTCTGGCAGAGGGAATGTAAAGGAAAAACTATCCTGTAGCTATTAGCTTTTGCCTTCTTTCCTGATGACTTTATAGACTCATAGGTCTAGCCCAGTCTATCTCTTCCAACATGCTTATGTGTATAAGTCCTTTCTTGTCACGTACATATTACTACTGCCTAAGGCCACCAGTCTATGGTAATACAAATTGATGCCAGGGATGGGAACACAACCAGGTGAAGAGCTGGCACTGCTTCATTAATGGAGGGGCTGTAGGGTTGGTTTTATTAATTGGGGTTAGCAGTAGGGAGGAGGTGCATCGTTAGAGCTCGCATGCAGCTTGCATTCAGTGTGGCAATGAAGGGGAAACAGGGGAGGGACTTGGTGTTGGGTGGCTTGCTCAGAGCCTAGATTAGAAGATGGTTTTAGCAGTGCATATAGTTTATGATAAATAGCTCAATAAAACTGTGCTTCATAGTGGACTATATAAGTCTGTAGGGAGGCTGCCTTCCTGCCAGAGAGCGCTGGAAATCTTTCTTGGATATTGGTGGCTCTTACCACTCTTGTAATGCTCTAGAGGCCAGACCTGTGGCTGGGGGAGGAAAGGATGCATGTGTAACTCTGTGATTTCACTGGTTCTGTACTGGTCTTCTCCTCGACCCTTGGGACTTTCAAACAAGATTTTGCAGCCTATCTATTCAGGGATTATGAGCAATTTTCTAATCATTATCACAAGGATTATTACAGGACTGACCGTAATAAAAATTAATTTGCCAATTGCTAGTTAAAGAATCATACTGCTTTTTGCAGAACAGGGTAATATTAAGATAGTCCTTTCACCTCCCAGATTATGTTCTTTGACTCATTAAAATATTCAGAAACAATCCTGTCTTTACAGATATTTACAAATCAGGGAGAAGCTGTTATAACTTCAGTGTTTGATTGCAGTGCTTGATACATAAATCTTGACATAAATCTTCATGGTCATTGTGTTCTGCGTGAACATTGAACACACAGTACCCAAATACCCAAGTGTCTGGCCTTTACTGTAGTTAAATTGGTTAAATTCCTTTTTTCCATAGCAAAAGCATCCCATAGATTTTAAACAGTTCCTCTTATGGTGGGCAGTTTCTTTTCCCTTGAGAAGCTGCCAGTTGTCTTGCAGTTGTTAAAGATTTACTGTCTCATCTGTTATTTTCTTGAGTTGGGACCATTTCCTTTAGCAAGCTCCAGAAGATTACCAAGGGCTTGCTTGCTATATAAGAACTGTCCAAGAACTTACAGTAAGTTATGAAATGCCCTCTGTCCTTTTGAATTTTGAATTTGTGAACATATGTCTATCATATGTGCATATAATCCCTTTTTATCACCCTGTTCCCATAATTTCTTCCTGTCTCCTTTTTTCTGATCCTTTAATGCTGCTTCAATAGGCATTTGCACCAGCATCTTAAAATAAACTTTCTTATTGTGCTGGGAATCAGGAAATTTGGTCCATTCTTCCCAAATTAAAGACTATTTTCATTTGTGGTAGCTTGTCTATATCCTTTTCTTGTATACCAGCTGTGGTATTTGCCTGTGTAATAGCGGGGGAGGTCCCTGGGCACCCAAAGAGATTGATATCCGCCCCCCCCGGTTTAGGGCAGTCTACCCTGCTTTCTTCTGCCACACCTTTGATGTCAAATGAATTGATGTAAGAATGTGGGAGGCTGCTCATTTAAGGCCTGCTGTACTGGGCCAATCACATGGCTCCAAACTGTCTTATGCTGTGTCCCATGCCTCACAGATGGAATCCAGTTTTCCTTATTATGCTGCCAGCCCCTTAGTGGGCTCCATTTGGCCTCTGGCCCACGCAGGCCCCTCTTGGTGGACCTTGACCCCTCACTGGACCACTCCCCTGGCCCCCTTCACTGGGGCACACACTCACTCCATCCCTTCAGTGGGGCGCACACTCACACTCCGGGCCTTTTGCCCCTTGGGTCTCAGGTTCCACTCAGTGGACCTTGACCCCAAGCCTTTCGCCTCTACGAGGTACCCACAAGGCAGTGGGGGCTGAGGCTTTACGGCACCTCATCCTTGCCTTTCAATGGCAAAGCACAGGCATGGCATTTTCTGGGGGTTGCCCCACCACAGGCAGTCCCACCACCCTATCCAGCCCCAGCAGGGTGCAGTTTCAGGTCTTACCCAGGACCAGAAGGAACCTCCTCCATCCCCATAGTTCCTATCCTAACCCCCAGGTGTTCTAGGAGCTGTGATTTTTTGGCTGGGAGATGTTGCTCCTCCAGCTCCCCAGGTGTAACTGTCGGCTCTGTTCACAGGGTCTGGGTTTATACTCTCCCTGCCCAGTCCTCCTCCAATCAGGCAACCTCCTGTGGTCAGGTGGCTACCTAATTGGGCCTGAACCCAACAGGCAGGCTGCTCCACAGCCTGCCTGATGTTCTTAAAGTGGCAAGCACACTATACTGCCACACCCTGTCTTGAAAGTTGTCAGTACACATTGGTGTAAATGGAAAGATTTTTTCCCCTATTTTCTGTTATTCCAGAAGCCATTGTTTGTACTGGTACTGGTGTCCTGTTTCTATATGTTCAGATTATGCAGGACTCAATCTTGTTTTCTTTCAGGTCAAGTGACAACACTCCCCTGAGTCATGGCTGTAGCGCCTAAGTTGAAAGGCCTTGTCCGATGGGAGAGAGGGACAATTTGTTTAAACATTTGTAAACTTTTTATTAAACACTTGGCTAACTGTGACTATCCTGAGTCTCTTCAATGTTCAACTTCAGTGTTGACTGTTAGTGGCTAGTTGGTAAAGTCCATAGCGAATAAATATGGTTCTACCTAAAGCCTATACAGATTTGCCTTGGGGTATAAGTTTTGGTTTAGGGTAATTTTCTGGTTCATTTAAAACTTAGATTTATCTGGATTAGGGTGCCTCAATCTGCTATAGCTGGCTGACATGACAGTACTATATAATATTTAAGAGAGCAGGTCCATCCTGCCTTAGTACTGTATGTGTATATAGTAGCTGCATCTACTCTCAGCTTGCTTGTACTCCAAGTTAATTCTAACTGCACGTTCTGTGTCTGTGTACCTGCTGGAGTTTTATCTAGGATGATTTGAAGAAGATTTTGAAGCAAGATCAGTCTCCTGGGGGAAAAGTTAATTTTGCTGGGGACTGTTTTCCTTGACAAAAGGCGGGATAAAATTTCCTGGCACTCTATCCTGCTTAACTTGATGGAGGTCTGGTTTGACATTTCCATTTTCATAGCTCTTCTGGGTTATGTGAAATCTGAATTCCCATTGAATTTGTTGCCCATTTTATATCTAAACAGTTTATAGACAATTGATGTCTGTGAGGTTGTTAAATGTACATCTTATCTATGGGTTTAGTATGATATTTAGCCAGTCAGTTGCTTTCCTTCAATTAAGCACTTCTTTAGCTAATAATATGCAAACACTTGGATGTCACTTAGAGACATTGAACTGTGCGTGTGTGGTGTTCCTGTCAGTTTTATTCCATTAATAAGTTAATTATTCCGTTAGTCAATTAATAAATCTTTTACCTTTTTACAAAATGTGTGGCCAAGGGGAAAAGCAAAGGAGATGGTGACATGTCTGTATAACCAGAGACCTTAGTACATAGACTTGTGTAGCTGTTTTGGGGCTGAGCTAACTAACAGCAGTTCACTTATGTATTTCAATTTAAATAGGTTGCCTAGAGCTGTAAATCGACACAATTAACACTACAACCAAGTCCCAACAGCATTACAGTAATTATTCAATGGGAACTCTGCCAGCCAATGGCCAAATGGGATAGAACAATAAAAATCCCCACTCAGAAGCTGTTTCAGTGCTGAGGGATAAGAGGCATAACAAAATAATTACTTCTGGTCTCAGTCTTGCAGTGTGAATGATTCCAGGCAATCCAAGAACACTAGATTTACTCAGATCCACGATGACATAGAATTATGACACCACGCCCCCCCCTCCCCAGCGCCCCTGTTATTAGATTTTATACACGGAAAATTATATATGTTGGTTATAATTTTCCATGTCTAGAATCTAATTATTGGACAGTCATCTTAAATTCATCCCCCCCTACCATTGCAGGGGGGGAAAGCAGTGGCAGAACAGCATGCAACCTGACCCCCCATCCCTCCCTTAGTACCTGTCCCCCCCTCCCATCACTTGTCCCTCTCTGGTGCCTGTTCTCTGCCCCCTCCACCAGTGCCAGCATCCCCTACTATGTGCCCCCTCTGCTGTCTGTCCTCCCTGCCACTTGGTGCCGCTTACTCTGTGTACAGCTGCTTTTGCTCTGTCTCTGTCTGGGACATGGAGCCAGTAGCAGAAGCCCTGGCCCCAGCAACACCAGAGCAGGTGAGGAGCATCGGGGAAAGGACATGGGGTAGGTGGCAGCTCTGGATCTAACTGGGGAGAGAAAAATGAAAAGACTTGAAATAACAAAGCTGTCCTGCTGCTCCTTGTTCCCTGCTTTGCCAGCCAGACTGTTTTCTGCTCTTCCACCTCTGTAGCTCCTCTGGGTACCAGCCAACTCTTGCCGTGCAACCTACAGGGGGCAGAAGCACCATGTGTGCTGCTGCATTTTCTCTTCCTGCCTCACATTTTCTCTTCTCTGTTCTTCTGTGTCCTGATGCATGAGCAACTGGGGCAGGAAGATGCTGACAGCCTGGTGGTAGTTCTCCATGCAGCCCCAGATGGGATGAATTATAGGTGCAGATTTTCTTGTGGCAATGATTTTGATTTTGTGAATGCTCATGTTGTTTTTCCTTTGCATTGGATTTATCTGAAGCTACCGCTTGGTTCCCGAGTTGGATACTATTGTCCCAATGGAATCTACAAAAGCATATGACATGCTGGACATCATACATGCGGTAAGCCCTCTCTTTAAGTGCTGGCTTCTTCTTTTTTTTTTTTTTTTAAAAGAGTTATCAGTGTGACAAATTAATATTAAATGGCTCCGAGTGGTGGAAGCGAAAAAACAGAAAGCCACAGGAGATGGACTTTCAATGCACTCTGTTGTCAGGACAGCTGTTTGGATAATTCTTTCCCTTGCATTTGGTGAGCCTAAGGCCAGAGGTACTAGAAACAGTAAAAATAAGGGAGCTGGTGTTTGAAAAGGGTTTTATGATTTGTCTTTGAGGAGTTATTTTTCACTTACATGCCCAGCATGTGACTGTGGAAAGACAGTATTATTCTTTTTTTAAGTGTTATGAGAAAACCAAAATACTGTAGATTTTCGACCCTCGTTATTACTATACTCTTTTAAATAATGCTGTATGTTGGACTGTTTTTTCTTAAACAGAGAAAACCTTTACTTTGGAATTCAGATCCATTCATAGAAACCCTTGGATTTTTGCCATCTAATTACTTGCAGTGAATATCACTATATATATTATATATATGTTTATATTATATACGTAGATTACTATTTATTAAAAGTAATAGTATTCAGCTTGTTATGTCAAGCACTCAGAACTTTGGACAGTCCAAAATTAAGATTGGATGGGACAAGGCAAGTGTCCTGTGATAAAGATAACACATATTTAAGCAGAAGGCATGGGCACCAGGGCCTGCTTTAAAATGATGCCTACTCTGCCTCCTCCCCTTTAATATAGATGGGCCTCTTAGCCTAGACCCACTGTGTTGGGCCCCACTTTGAAGCACCAGCTCTCAATCTTCTGTTGTCACCAAACCACTGGTCATTGTCTGCTGCGCTCCTCTGGTGCTGGGGCTCTACACAATTAGGTGCCCCCCTCTGGCCACTAATGAGGCCTCCTTCTTCCCTTATAGCCTCATCCCAAAACTACTGGTACAAACATAGCAACATGACCATAATCAAAAGAGACCATGTTGTACCCCTTCAAGAAGGTAAACTTCTCCCCTTTGTACAGTGCATCTCCTAGCCCTGGCTACCTTATGGGCTCCTGGAGACTTACTGCGCTTGGAAGTGGCAAAGCAGGCAGCCAGATGTATCAGGCAGCTCTCTTGTACAGGAGCTCCTCCTGGCAGTTTCCAGAGAATGAACCCTGCCAGGCCCAGCCCTGTTCTTATTTGTACCCAGGGCTCTGTCTCCTTCTGGTCAGCTGACCGCCTGCAAGTGCCAGCTAATTACCTTATTAGCCTGTTACTCAGGCAACCTGCAGCTGTGGAGCTCTTGCAGGGCTTCCTTGCTAGGCTGCTTCTGCCCTTAAAGGTGTAGGCACAACTTGGTGCCCTGCGACCTATGGGAATGCAAGCAATTCCCTGAAGGTAATGATGAGGTTTGAACTCATCACTTTTGAGATAGTTGTGCAGGGTTTTTACCACTGTATTCACTGTCAGCAGTAGAATGTCGTTATCCTCTTTGAAAAGTGACAGTCTTGAAGCAGTGAATTACTTATATAGGAATAGGTCTGTTTTAAAAGGCAGCATTCCTTGGCATGCAGATTTTCTGAGGCAGTGCAACAAAGGGAATACTCATTAGCTCTACTGTGTTAGTTCCCTGTTGTGACACAAGTTACCCTATCAGACTTCTGGAGTTCCTGCAAAATAGGTGGGAAGGCTGATACTTGCTGGCCTGATAAAGCACTGTTGTGTGCATGGAGCTGTCAGTATTGGTCTGTGAAAGAGAGGAGACTGTACAACTCATAGCCTGCTGGTTCCTAGCTCACTGCGAATCTAAGCCCCAAGTCAAATAGTATTTTGATGTTGGAAAAGCAGTAGCAGCTAAATGTTTGCTGTCTATTATATGGAGTTTCAGTTGTCTGTGGCAGTTTTTAGAATAATCCAGGAGGCTGAGTGGGGTCTGGGAGCATGTGAAGTGGGGATAGATGGTCTGAATATTAAGAAACAAGCCGTTTCACATTCTGCTGCCTTTGTATAAATGGTGATTATTCCACAGCTGATAACTTGGTCATGTCTGGATTAATTTCCAACGGGTTAGAACAGGGCTGGACACTGCTATATCCTAGTGCCTGCTTTAAAATAGATGAGATTTAAAAAAAAAAAAAAAAAAGGCAAGAGTTGGAAGTAAAAGTCCCACTGGTTTTCAGTAGTGCTTGTGCTTTTCCAAATCCCGCTCTGAGGCACAAGAGCTGTTCAAAATGCTCTTGAGATGTTTTTGTTGTCTTTCCCATTTCTTGTTGAGCCATTTCTGAGAGCAGGTTTTACTTTCAGGCCAAGTTCTTAGGCAGTGACTACAGATAGAAAATTTCAGCCTGAATGATTGTAATATAGTGTTGTTTTAGGCAGCTGAAAACGGAGTTACAATGGAAAGTGTTAGGCATCCATGATACATTTGTCCATACTGCTTTATCTATTATTATGGGTCTTCATGAAACATAAATTTTGGTTACTGCTTTACATGGCTGTGGATGGGGCTTTACAGCATGCATAGAAAAAACAATGGTAGAGGTATGGGCTGTGTTAAGGAACGTACAGTCAAGTGGGACACAGACTACTGATTGTGTGTTCCCTATATGCAGAAGGGTGTTTGTGCCCGAAAACTAGAAAAGAATAATTTTCTCAACAATTTAGTTGGTCTAATAAAAGGCATCACATTTACCCAAAGAACCTTGTCTGCTATGGCCTTAGACCAACACAGCTACAACTAACACTCCCTGCATGCAGATACTGTTAAGCCCAACTCTAGTCTGTGTCTTGTGTAACCCCAGTGACTTCAGTGGGGTTACACAGATCGTCTGGTCAAGTGAACCACCATGAAGGACCTTGTTAGTAATATGAGAGAGTTTTTTTTAAAGAACTGCAACTTGCTAAAGATGTATGGAAAAATCAGTACTTTGGAGGGGGAGGAATCTGGAAGTCAACTTTTTTTTTAACATGCACTCTTCATACACTGGGAACAGCTTTGGTCTTGTGGCAGGCTCAGGCAACACTCCTGATGAGATGCGTTTGGAAGTAAATATAGTATCACATACACACTGACAAACAGACTGGAAAGAAGAGGAAACGATTTATTTGCAAAATCTCCTGTTGTGGAAGCAATATATATATTTTTTTCCACTGTGTAACAGATATAATTGCAGCTGACCACACCAACCTGTCTCTCTTCACACAGCTTCTTGTTAACTTTTGTTCTTCCAGACTGTTGATGAGAGGGAATTCTTTGAGATCATGCCTTCCTATGCCAGAAACATAGTGGTTGGATTTGCCAGGATGAATGGAAGAACCATTGGAATTGTGGGCAATCAGCCCAAAGTTGCATCAGGTAAGAGCTGGCTTCAAGCTCCAAATCTCTCTGATTCAGGGGTGTTTGCAAGCTGCCTCCTGTTTGTATTTTCTCATTACACGCACTGCGAGAGTGTTTTTCACAAGGAGAGGAGGTGTATTTTGGGTCTCCTTTTAATTTTTTCCCCCCAGGTTTACAGTGCAGCATCACAAGGTGGAACCAGTAGGTTTTATCCTTATATATTAATGAGCTAACAATGAGGTGAGCAGAAATGTCAAGAGATTGCAGGTGATAAAATTCTGTTGGTTTTTAAGGAGTGGAGAAATCCATGGAGAACTTAAGTCAGACTATGGAAAACTAGAATAATGGGTGCAAAGTGGTAGGGAAAATTCTAATATAAGATAACACATGTTGCCTGGAGTGACTTTTGTTGCTTGCAACTGGGTCTTGCTCCGGACAGAAAGCCTGTGCCTCTTTTTGGTCAGCTCACTAAGAACCTCTTCTTGATGTGCATTTGTGGTCAGAAAACCAAGGAACGCTGGGATGCGTAATAAATGAGAGAGAATAATAGTGAACATATAAATCCATGCTGCCACATCACTTGGGACACTTCAGTTTTAGCTAAGAAAGCTGAAGCAGAAGCAGAAGGGGGCTCATGAAGTTGGTGAGAATGATTTGAGGCCTGGCAGAACTGGTACCCAAGGACTGAATGCAATGATACAGACCTTTATTTAGGTGAATCTGCAGGGACATGGTAAAAACAGATACACCAATGCTCACAGATCAGGCACCTTTTCTCACAGAATACAAACAAGACAGCAGTCTGTGAAATTATAACCCAGCATAGTGTATGTTGATGAATAAAATACTTTATGCATAATATGCGATTTCTGCTGCATCTGAATACCTATATGAACTTAAATTAAGCACCTAAAACCCAGGCATTTTATGGGTATTATGAAATCCACATTTACAGCAAAAAGGATATTTAAAAAAAGAAGAAAAAAGATAGAGGAGAGAGAAAGCTCTTGTGTTCTGGGAAACAATGCTCTGAACCATGTGGATCATTCCTTATTTCCATCTTTCAGCTTTTGAAACGACTAGTACTGGACAACTAGCAGCTATATCCTCATCAACCCCTCTTCTGAGCCACATGGGAATTCCCACATATGCTTTGTTCATGTGTTAACTTGAACTATCTCCACGACTTGTTATATTTTGGTCAAATTAGACCTTCCTGTGTGGAGATGGCTCATTTCCCCCTGGCTACTTTAATCAAATACATATTCTTGGCAAGGTAATTTGCTGACTATTAATGAATCACGAGATAATTAATGGGTTTCACTGTTTCTTTGATATTTTAAATTATACTAAAGATGTCTGTAGCTTAAGGTAGGCTCTTTTGTATCAGTCTTATAGAGGTTTAATATACTAAAATGCAATGCAGTTTTGGGGACTGAAATAGAGAAATGTATTGCAATATTTTAACTGAGAATGCTGATTATACAACTTTGCATTGATTTGCAGAATGTTTTTATACTGTGTTGGAGTGATGCCTGTATGGTGTTTCATTTTGCACTTACCCGTTTATAATTTTCTCTTCATCGGGTTTATATATATATAGGTATATATGCATATATATAAAAAAATTAAAGTGGCATATGGGATCTCTGTGTCAGGAACTTTTCTCCCCCTCTTCCCCCCTCAAAGCAGCAATCAATCTTGGGGGGGATTCTAGGTAGCAGTGCAGTAAAAAGAAATGATGATATGAAATGAATGCATATAAAGTATGTCACTCTTAGGCTGAAATACTGCTACCTTGTAACAGTCATATAATGGGATATATTATGACATTTTAAGAAGGGCCTGTGTCCCACTACTTTTCAGTGGGTCGTAAATACCTGCGTCAGTCAGAGGCTTTTGAAAATTGTACTTATATGTGATCTTGATTTTCTCCCCCCTTGTTTACAAGTGAAGTGGGGGATACCATCAAACAAAGAGAGCAGCTAGAACTGAAACTGTTCTGTTCTCAGTATTGCTCCCTCGATGAAGTACAATGGAGATATAATATGTTCTATTTTCTGTACTGCCCTGAATGCTGTATTTGAAGTCTAGAATGGCAATATTAGAAATGAGCTGTTTAAAACTGTAAAATGTCCTGCTCTGTTTTCTCAATGTCAGGGTGCTTAGACATAAATTCCTCTGTGAAAGGAGCTCGTTTTGTCCGGTTCTGCGATGCCTTCAACATTCCTCTGATCACTTTTGTGGACGTCCCAGGATTTCTGCCAGGTAGGTCCTTGCTGAGATGTAACTGCCTGACTGGAGTGGAGCTTTAAATGTAGCTAGTTTGGGTACTTCTAGCAGTAGATCTGTGAGAGCTGGGAGCTGTGCGTGTAGTAAAACCTGCCTTGAGAAGCAAGGTAAGCATCAGGGCTGAGAGCCTATGCTGAGCTCTGTATTACCCAGTCCTGAGCTAGTTGCTTTGCCAATCCTGTCTGGTACCAGAGCCATTGCAAAGACTCAGGGCCTGGCTGGCTCTTTGCCAACTCTCTACAAATCCTGCTGAGGCTGTGGATGAAGCAGAAGCTGGTTGTACTTCACTTCTTGTGTGTTTTCCTTGTTACTTGGAGGCTCTAAGCACCGCCCACAGGCTCAGCTGTAGCGGTTTTTCCGTGTGTGCTGCCAGGGCAGCATGGAGCTGCATCATCCCATGAGGAAGCCCAGCAAGGATTGTGCCTCAAGGAGGGACAGTGGAGAGCAAATTCATGGCACCATGCTGTATGCTAGTGGGGCAGTTCATTTTCCTCCCCTCTCTTGGGGGTGACCGATGCCTTAATGAGTAGTTGGGTTGTAAATTCCTACTTGTAGATCTGGTCAGAGCACCCGCTCTGTGTACTTACATCTCTGCTCAGCATTAGAGCTCTGACCCAAGGATTGGCCTGCCTTGCCAAATGATTACTGGCTAAAGGTTGCTTTTGTAGAGTGCCTGGTAGTGCTGCAGCAACCACAATTATGGCCTAGGAGAAGCTGTCTCCCTCTGCAGTTGTCTTGGTCTTCTGCTGGATTTGATGGGAAAAAAAGGAATCCTCTGATGCTGTCATTTTACAAACATTGAAGCCTTCAGATGCCATTCCTTCACGAGGGCGTGGGTGACCTTATGCAGCAGACATAAGTCGACAGCCTTCTTGGAAGTTTAAGGTCAGAGTGTCCTTACAAGTTTGAACGTACATAGTGGCTATAAGGTTGGCTAGGTGGACTCTCACTGGGCATCTAATTTGCATTGTTCCACAGACACATCCTGAAGACCTTCTTTGCTCAACTTCAAGCAGCACCCTATCCGCACATCAGAATTCTTGCTGTAGGTGCCCAGGATCCCAAGAAGGGGATGCACTGTCAGTTTGCACTGAGCTTTACAAATATACAGAGCTTGAAATTACATGAAGTCTAGAGCCATTTTCTTGCTTGTTCCATTTGGGGTGGAAAGCTAAGGTTTCCACATCTCTTGTTGCTAGATGTCAGAAGCTGTTTATAGTAGGGTTTACTAAGACCCTGAAATTGGTTCTTGTGAAAAACGGAAACTTTTGTTGTATTGGTCCAAGCAGAAAGAATCCACTCCAGTAGAAGCAATCAGCAAAGTACTTACATGATCTAGTATTTGCTTCACAAAATCCTACGAGTGTGGCATTGGCTTCATTCATCAAGGAAGCAGCCTTTGCCATCCCAAGGTGGACATTGGCAAAACTGGTATAAGTGTGCTGAAGATTAGTCCTGCCTTGCGGCTTTGTTCCATCTGCCTGGCTTGTCTCATAGGAGATGGCTTACCTTCCCTCTGGAACTGTTCCATACGTTATCTTTGGGAATGCAAGCTGCAAACCCCTGGGCCAGCAGGAACAGATGCACCAGGAGCTTCTCTTGCTGGAAGAGACTGGTGGTGGTGGTTGTGTCGCAACCGTCTGGCTTGTGGGCTGGATGCTTGGCAAGGGGCCAGCGTGTGAGCTGGATTCTGTGCATGGAGTCAGCCTGGGGGCCTGATCCAGTTTGGGGGCAGCATCTGGGTTTGCTCCCCTTTTGACTGCTTTATGTTGGAGAGAAATAGTTAAGTACTTACTGATGCTTTGTCCTGGCCACCAGACCTCACCAGACTTTGCTCAAAGTAATGGCCCTTGGGAGCTCAGTGCTTATTGTCAGAGGTGGCCGGAGAGATTTCTTGCTGCTGTTGTTTGCAGTGGTTCCCTTGTGTAGTTTCACACCTCTGCCACAGGGGCCATGAGTAATAGCTTGGATCTGCCTTGAGTATGAGGTGAAAAATGTGTTCTCAGAAGAGTGTTTCCAGAGAGATGAGCATTGGGTAGATTTTTCTCTGAATGTGCGTGGGGATCTCTCAGTGTTTCTGAAGCTGTATTTGTAACTATGCAGGAACCATTTGGCAGTATGGGCTGGCCTGATGGTGTGTACCTGCCATAACCTGGGCTATATTTGTTCCAGCTCTCAATGTGAGCTTTCCTCACAACATGGCTCAGCATGAAGGTGTGGAGAAGCTGGACTGTAATCACCAACCTATCCACCACAGTTGAGGGGGCTGCTTTGAGTAGTGCTTACTGGCCTTGCAAACAGCCATCTGCACGAAGGGAACTTTTTGGTAACTTTCCTGAAAAGTTTTTTTTTTTTTTTTTTTTCTTTTGATTCATGTAATGTTTAGGTACGGCCCAGGAGTATGGTGGAATCATACGTCATGGGGCAAAACTCCTCTTTGCCTTTGCAGAAGCAACTGTGCCCAAAATCACGATAATCACCAGAAAGGTAAGGTGACTTGATTCCTGGGAGAGAGCTGAGGCCTCCTCTTTTGGTCAGAAGTGTTCAAAAGAGACTTGTTTCTCAGGGCCTGGCTGCTGTTGCTTCCCCCATCATCCTCAACACCTCCTTTTATCCTTTCTGATTTTCTTTTTCATCTTTCAAGTGTGTTTGTATCTCTGCATGTTGTTTCCTGCTGCCTTCTCTTCCTGGTCAGATGTCTGCCTTCTTTGCTACTTCATATTTTTTCCCTGGGGGCAGAGATTGCTGCACCCTGGGCAAATCCAGTGTTTACATGGTTTGATCTGCTTGCCATGTCAAGACAGTTGAACTGTTGTGTTCTCCCTATTGGGTGTGGGTATCCAAGCAACTTGCTGCAGGGCATAGGGAGGTTGGACTAATGTGCCAACTCCTTCACAGTAACTTCCCATATGCATGCTCTTCCTTGATTGGCAAGTGGAAGCTAAATCACAGTGGTATAACTGTGGATAAAGGGGGTAACTTCTGTAATTCAACTTCCTTACTGAGAGAAGAGCACGACTGTCTGGGTGAGGCAGTTCCTTCTGGGATGTCACACTTCCTGGACACTGTCTTCTCAGGAGGATGTCCTGGCACACAGTCAGCCATGACTCTGGAACAGTCTTGCTTTCTACAGTCTGCCTTGCAAAGCCAGGCATGTTTTATTTTGGGGTGTATTTCATGGGAGGAAATGTGGTAATTTTGGTTATCCAAGTCATTTTCATTTTTAAATTGGCACATCACCTTTCTTTCAGTGCTTTGGAACTACCCCAGCGTTCCAGGAAACGTTAGTGATTCACATCAGACTTAGGGATAACCTTTGACTATTTAAAAACTCTTTCAACAGCTTAGCTCATCCTAGTAGTTAAATAGTTGCAGTCTCATTTACATGTTTTAATAAAAGGGAAAGGGACTCTCTTCAGTTCCTTGCTGCCCCCTTAATGAGGATTTGTTTTGAAAAAGTGTGGAGACTGGGGGGAAAAGCTGAAGTGGGCATATTTGCCTATATGAGCTGCACTGGCATATGAGCAAACAGTATGCTCTTGTTAGTCTGTATTAACAGAGGCATCACTTGCCAGTCAAGGGAACTGATTGCTCTGTTCAGCACTGGTGAGGCCTCACCTGGAGCATGGTGTCCAGTTTTGGGACCCATATTTCAAGGAAGATGTAGACAAACTGGAAAGAGTCCAGTGAAGAGCTGCAAAAAATGATTAAAACTCTGGGAAGTATGATTTATGAGGAAATGCTGCAAGAACTGGGATTGATTGGAGAAGAGAAGACTGAGGGGGGATTTGATAAGTCTTCAAATATCTGAAGGGTAGCTTTAAGGAAGACAAGTGATAGACCCATTCTCTGTGTCTGCAGGGCTAGCAGTGATGGTCTTAAATTGTAGCAGTGGAAACTTAGGTTGGAGATTTAAGAAGAAATTCTCACTGTGAGGATGATTCCGCACTGGAACAGGTGGCCCAGAGAGGTTGTGGAATCTCCATCCCTGATAGATTTTAAGACAAGACTTGCCAGGGATGGCTTAGTCAGGGGTGATCATGTCTAGAGCAGGGGGTTGACCTGGATAACTTCTAGAGGTCCCTTCCAACCCCGCTGTTCTATGATTCTGCAACACCTGGGTACATGCTACATCCCCAAGGGAGGAGGTTCTCCTTTATCATGGCCCTAGGAATTTTGACTACTTAGTTTTTAAGCCATTTGCCTCACCTCCTTGATGATAGGGAAGTGCTGAGTCTTGCTCAGGTGAGGGGTGATGGGACTCTGCTAGAATTTCCTTAGTCTTCCAGCAGAATCCTGAAGGCAGTCAGGATAGAGGCTGCTTTGTGGATGGTGATGCACAAAGAGCATACTGTTTGCTCATGTGCCATATTTCCTGGCCCCAGAGAACTTACCACAGGAGATGTTATGGAAGCTGAGGTGTCATCTCCTGTGGCAGGGATGAAGGAGGTTGAAGGGTCCCCTGACTTCAAAATGCCTCAATGCCAGGGTGATGGAATTTAGTATCACTCCATGGTGTCAGAGCTCATTACATGGGCAGTCTGAATTCAACATGGGTAAAACACCTAACCCCCCTCCCATATGCATATCACCCTCCATCCCCATCACCCAGTGCCTTTGATGCCAGTCTTCTCCTTCTTGGAACAACATCAGAAAGCCTTGGTGCAGAGTCATTATTTCATGGCACAGCAGGGAATCATTTTCATGCAATAAGTGCTGATAACAAAGCCTGATTTTTGTGCAGAGAACCCTGAATATGCTGCAGGCAGCAGCGATGGCAAGATGCTAAAATAGGAGGATTTTAATTTTCAGTAGCTGATTATTTGAAAGAACTGATGACTGATGTAGGATTAATAGGATTCTAAACAGGTTCCATTTCTTCCATTTCATTGAGCCAGACTGTATCCAGAGAATCCCTCCTGACCTGCAAAAAAAATCCGTTTTTGTCATTCTCCAAGCTTTTGAATACAGACAAATGGACTTTTCTTATGGCCTGACTGTTCTTGGACTATATGAAACCCTTTATTAGGGAGCAAAATTTAGGCATTTGAAAATCCAATCCCAGAATTACTTTTAAAATGGGAAAACATGAACTTTCCCCTGCCTCCTGTATGGCCGTGTTGCAGAAGCAATTCACTGTTGCCTTGCATTTGTCTCGTATCACTGGCTTGTTTCCATTCCAGGCTTATGGGGGTGCTTACGATGTGATGAGTTCAAAGCATTTACGAGGAGATGTTAATTACGCGTGGCCTACTGCGGAGGTTGCAGTGATGGGTGCAAAAGTAAGCATGGTGGCAGGGGTGTTGGGGGGGGGG
>NW_005842770.1:493320-511099 GCF_000455745.1 Alligator sinensis
GGTCAAAGAGAACGTGGGGGGGGGGGTGGTTGGGGGGGGGGGGAAAATCACACTTCTGACTTCTAGCAGTCAGCTGTCTCTTTAACATGCTTGAGGAAGTTAGCTAAGAGGGCAGCCAGTTTTTCTCTGTACTGGTTTAGTGAGCGGTGTGTGACCTTTTAACCTTGTGAGCCAAATGATTGGCATGGGGCTGGTCTGTGGGCCGGATCAGACTCTGTGCGCCCCAGGATTGGGCTTGCACATCTGCATTTAGGCCACACTGTCCCTGCCAAACCCTGTGTGTGGACATTATGTCCTCAGGCCTCTGCACTGTTTTTGCCTGGTCCTCCTGCATGCAGGGATTGGGGCCCTGCGATACCACAGTGCCTCCGCCCGGGCCTGTGGAGAGTCCCACGGGCTGATGACAAGGTGCTGTGGGCTGGATCTGGTCTGTGGGCAGGGGGTTGAGCACCCCGGTCTTACTAGCCAACAGAACAACTTCTAGCTCAGCACTTTCAGATATTGAATAATGTGCCGTAAACTGAAAGCTTTCTCTCACTGGATGAGTGGTTGAGTCCAACTTTTCAGGCTGCTTGTATGTCTTCCCAGGGTGCTGTGCAGATCATTTTCAGAGGAAAAGGGGCGCATGCAGAGGCAGAATACATAGATAAGTTTGCAAACCCTTTCCCTGCAGCCATAAGAGGTATGTTTATGTGCGACTTTCTCCTCTGGGTTCTTTTCTTCTTGTCTTGGATAAAAATCTTGTCATGTTCTGCTTGCCCTGTTGCAGCATAGGACCAGGATTAGGATTATTCAAAAGAGACATTTAAGCGCATGGTTACATGGTCAGAAGATGATGTTACTTCTTAAAGGTTTTGTTTCTTCTTTGCCAAATTTGGGCAACAAAGAACTTACCTGAGCTTGGCCTGGCACGAGTCTGAAAGGCATTGTTGAGATGGGGGCTGGAGCCAGGTGTGAGATGCTGACAAACCCATTTAGAAATACTGTCAACATGAGAAGCACCTCAGTGTTTGGACCACAGCCTTCTATTACAGGTGAACTGCCCATCTTGGGGAAGGCCTCCCTGCTGTCTCCCTTCACTTCTGCAGGGGAGAGCCAGGGGTAGCCAAAGGGGTGCTTAATTCTTTTGGCTGGAGTGGATTCTGTATTTCCATGTTTTTTCAAGGCTTGTGGTTTTTAACATTAATGTTAGGGCGTGATTCTACTCTGCCAAGGGACTACGCAAACAGGATTCTCACCAGGCAGGAGTTTCCAATGCATTTCCAGCCTGCTCCTTGGTGGATCCATTTGTGCTACATTTTAATCCTGTCAGTAGCTCTCCAGAGCCACGGAGAGCCCCTGGATGCATGTGCTGAAACTGCATCTGCTATCTAGACCTCTTAGCTAACATCTTGCTGTGGAGGGTTTGTTGTGGCTGCAGCAGCCTGAGAAAACCAACCAGATTCAGCCCTTAGATGCCACGCTGAGTTTGCAGAAACTCCTGGGAGGAAACTGATCTTTTCCATTTTACGCTGAGCCAGTTTCTTTTGAACTGGAAACTTCCCAGTGGTGCTTGTTGTTCCTACATTGGGTCTAACTTTAAAATTGCTTGGCATTGCAGTGTTCACTCAGGTCATAATCCTTGGTGCGTATTTTGCCTTGAATTAGCTTTACCTCAATTCAAATGCTTTCCCTAAGACTATCCCTGAAAGCATCGTCATGCCCCTTTATAAATCTGGGGTGTGTCCACACCTTGAATACTGTGCCTAGTTCTGGTCCCCACACCTCAAAAGAGGATATAGGAGAATTAGAGATGTTCTAGAGAAGGACAACAAGGATGATCAGTGAGATGGAGGGGCTTCCTATGAGGAGAGACTCAAGAAGTCAGGCCTGTTCAGGTTAGAAAAGAGATACTTGAGGGGGAACATGAGGGTTTACAAAAGACTAAATTGTGAAGAGAAGGTCAATAGGGATTTATCATTTAATCTCTCTAAATATACAATGAGGGGTTGTAACATGAAATGAGTAGGTCATAAGTTGAAAATGAACATAAGGAAGTTCTTCCGCTCCCTCCCCCAAGCGTGTCATTAAGGTGTGGAACTCATTGCCACTGGATGTGGTGGAAGCTGACAGTTTAGCCAGATTCAGGGAGGGACTGGACACGTGCTTGGAGGAAAGGGGCATCAGTAGCTATTGAGCATGGGAGTGAGGGGTACAGCCTCTGAACCAGAACTTCCTGAACCTTCAATGCTGAAGGCTGCAAGCAAGAGAGCAACATTGAGAAAAACTCCACTTCCATCCTGTTCACTCTCCCTTTCAGCATCTACTTCTGCCTCTGTGTGATACGGGAGACTGGGCAAGGTGGATTTGTGGGCTGACCCAGTAAGCGGCAGTTCTTATGGGTTGTCAGCAGTCTCAGCTGGAGGAGGTGCTCTTGTCATGCGAGGTGTCTGCTGCGCACACTCTAGCATGGCCTGTTAGCAGCTGGCAGAGATTTATTTCTCTCTCTCTGAACAGGGTTTGTGGACGACCTCATTCAGCCGGCCACCACTCGGCTCCGCATCTGTCGCGACCTGGAAGTCCTGGCAAGCAAGGTGCAGACCAATCCCTGGAAGAAGCATGCGAACATGCCACTCTAAACAGGGCTGGTGGATGGAGCAGAGCACAAATATGAACAGCATTTACCCATGCTAACGCTTCCCTTCTGATTGGCTGCAGCCTTGCACCACAATAAACTCCACAGCACGTACGCAGGTGTATTTGGAATTACGTCACCAGTGGGTTTGAGTTGGTTTTTTCTTTAGCAGCAGCTCAGCCCACCATCATAACAGCCTGCGCCACATGACTTGGCTCCAAAAGGGGGCCTAAGGGTTGGGATCTAGGCTCCCAGGCTGGAGGTAGGGAGGGACCTCCCTCGATTCCTGTGGCTCTAGGAGCTGCTTGGTACAATCATGAAGGGCTGTAACCATTGATCCACTGCGAGCTTTCTAAGGAAAGAATCTGGGGGGCTCTGGGAGGGATGGATCCATTGTCTTCAGATTCACGTGGCATCTCTGCACTGAGCAATCAATGAATCTGCTCATTAAGACTCCCAGGATGCTCCCTTGTAAAGTGCTGGGGGCACAGAGGTCTTGGAGTACTGGGGACTGTCCTCAGTCCAGAGCCATGACTAACCTATTCTGAGCTCTCTGATGTTCCCTTCTGAAAAACGGATGGATAATTACAAAAGAAACAGGCAAATCACCACCATCAGGCAGACAGGTGTATGGTGTTGGGGAGGTCAGTAGCCCACAACATGGCATATAGGTGCTCCATGTATGTGCAGGCCCATGCAGTGTCTGCCGTGCCTTTAACTGTATGGTTCTTTCACGTTCCATGTACCTGGTTTGTGCGCATGTAACGAGAAACTGAAATACGAAGAGAGCCAATCATTGCTAACATTTTCGCACGGCCGTTGTGGTGACATCTGTTTGGATTCCTGGCTGACAGGGAAGGGCACAGTTACGAAAGCCCCTCTCCAGTTAAAAGAAGTTTATTCAGTGAGAGATGAGGAGGAAGAGAGATGAGAAGAGGGAGGCAGCAGCAAATGTGGAAGTGTAGCTGTTGGCCAGTGCATATCTGACTTTGCTTTGGATTATCGGGCACCTGGCTGTTTACCAACACAAAGGCTTTTCTGGGCTCAGCCTGGCTGTCTGACGGTTTCAAGATCCGTCTCAGACCCAGCAGCTCCAGGAGGCTGCATTGTCAATCTTCAGCACTGAGCCCTTCAGAGTTTTGGTGTTCGTGGTAGTTGTGCACCTGGGAAGGATCTGCAACCCCCCAGCTTGGCAGGGTGTTGACCTGATGTTTTTGTGCAGTCTCCCAGCCCAAACCAGTCCCTCTGCACTGGCACTTGTAGGAGGGGAACCAGTTGGATCCCTCCACGGCAGGTTGGCTTCCTCTTTCTCTAGTGCTGCCTTTTTCCTGCCAGAAGCACTGTTGTCTCAGGCTGTTTGCTTCCTGCTCCTGTGATCTCAACACCTTTGCTTCCCTCCTTCCTCACTGCGATGACATCCTGTTTCCCCATCTTGCTTAGCTCCCAGTGCATCCTGCCCTGTCCCTCACCATGGCCAAGCTTCCTGTTTGCCCTCTGCTGTCAGTGCCACCACCTCCCCAACAGTGCAATATGAACCCCTTTGACTGCTGCTGCTAACCTCTTTCCTGTCATACACCTGCTCAGTGAGCCGCAGTCTGCCAGTAAAAGACCCTGTGTGACTGGTCTTGCCCGCCTGCCTCTCCAGTGGTGTCCCAGCTCCCATCTTGTGTTCACCTCAGCTGGTGGTGACTTAACCTTTGGCCTCCACACCATTCTCTTCCATGCTGCCATCACAATCCTCCTCTCCTCCTTCAGGAGTGTTTCTGGCATCCTTTCCCTGGCCCAAGCCTGGGGTTTGCCCCCATCCTCAGGCCTCCTGTCTTTGTCAGGTGCCTCTGTCCACATAGTGCTCTCTGACCGCTCATTGTTCCTCCTTGTTTAGGTTGGTAAGATAAGGCCCCAACTAGCTCTGGGATGCTCCACTGTGTCATCCTTGGGCACTTGCTTCTCAGCCTTTTTGCTTGCTGGGTTGGCTTATATGGGATTTGGTTGTCATTATGTGGCTGGCTGATAACACCATTTCTGTGTTCACACTGGCAGATCCTTAGTTGGTGTCTCACAGTCAGCTTAAAACACAACATGGTCAGATACAAGGGTTTCTCCCTCTGAACCTCTCATTCTTTGTCCCTGCCACCATTACTATGTTGCTCCTGGTCTCCCAGTGTTTACTGTCAACTACATTCACTCATCCCAAGGTGGCTCTGGGATGTGGTGAGGTCAGGAGGGTGGGGGTTGGGACGGGGGGACTGTTGCATTGGGAGGGCCATGGATAAAGTTCTGAGCTAGGAGGCAGAGGGGACGGGGGCTGGACTGGCAGGAATGGGTAGTCACGTGAATGAAGGTGAATTGCAAGTGAGCAGAGGAAAAGACGATAGTAAGGAGCAGCTCTAGCACGGCTGTAAAAAAAGCATCAATCTTCTCTTCTACGCCTCTGCCCCATCCTAGAACATGTCCTTATTTTGTTTTAGGAGAAACCTCTTTTTCCTTCTTTCTGCACCAATGCCCTGTTGCCCACCATGATGCTTCCCCTTCACGATGTCCTGCCCTGGTTTTTCACTTGGAAAATATGATTCACCTGCAGGATGTAGGAAGGAGCAAGTGAGGGATGAAGGGGGTGAGGGGGAAGCTTACTACTCCTGCCCCTTGGCTTGGGCACCAGGCATACAGGATGGTCCCCCTGGCTTCAGAGCAGCCCTTAGTGCAGTTCCCTTGGTAATATGCAGGAGATGTGCTCCTCTCTCCTGGGACCTCAGTGACATGTTGCTAATGGTGTGCACCTGCGGCGAGCTGAAGGGTTTCAGGTGGCACAAGTACTGTCCCTGTTCCAAGTCTCAATAGAGCAAAAAAGTGACAGCCAATTTGGGCTGGCCAATCAGAACAGCGTGGGGTGAGGGGGCTGAGCACTTGGATTTGGCCAGGATTTTCAAAACAAGCTCTGCAAACGCAGCTGGCACCTAGTGCTTTATAACAACGCCCCTTACCGTCCTCATCTGCACAGGGAAGTGAGGCACTCACTGGAGATAACCGAGGTTTTCCCATGCAGAAAGACAGCATTTATGCAGGGCAGTTTGGCAGCTGCTCATCTGGTGTCTAGCCCGAGGCAGGAGCTGGGGGATATGAGCAAGGCTGCCGGAGGGCAAAAAGAAACATCTGACACCACAAGTAACAGACTTGATGTACTCAGCCTGGAGGCAGCTCCTCCCCTCTCCCTGCAAATCCCATGTTACAATCTGAAGTGCAGGCCTGCAGGAACCCCTTCAGCGGTGAGCCAACAGCAGTACAGCCCAAGGCGCCGGCTCACCTAGCAAGGGACCACTAGTTTGTAGGCACTGGGGCCCTGTGCTAAGCCCTCCAGAGCTGGCGTTCCTCCAAAGAGCATTGGCTGTGTTTCAGATGACGGCCAATAACTGACGTGGCATCCTGTCCATTGCCACTGCAAAGAACTGCCCACTGAGTGAGGGTCTTGTGTGGACTCACTGCATGCACGTCATTATTATTTAAGGACTGGAGGTCTCTGACACCATTCCTGGATAGTGGAGAACTAGTTCAGCTGGATCTGTACCACCTGCTTCTCCACCCTCTTCATAGATACCTGGGACATGGAGAAGCCTGGAAGACCAGACTGGCACTGAGCTGGCTTGCTGGAAAACTGCCACGACAACTTGGTGCGACACAATCACACCAAAAAATCATCAGCCCACAGCTACACTGGCTGCATTTTCAAGGATTGAGTGACGGAATAAAGGCCTTTCACAAAGGAGTATTACAGACTGACAAGGAATCACAAAGGGATTGCTGCTGTGGAAGGTGGCCCCCCCTCTTGGAGACCCAACAGGGGCTGGCCATATGCAGCAAACCAATCCAAACTCCTTCATTCCCTGACGGGGCTGTGGCACCTCTACAAAGCTGTGTGCCGTGATCCTTTGGGCCGAGACTGTCTAGAGCGAGAAGTGAGAGCTCAGAGGATTATCACTGCTAGTCTGACATCAGAGACTGGGGCCAGGCCCTGATCATGCCCACACATGGCCATACCCAAGCTGAGCAGTGTCACACATATGGAGACAAACGAAAAATGCAACTCTGACAATTTATGAACAGAAAGCTGCAGCTGCTCACTTGTTCCTCAGCCTCATTAGGTGGAAACTCGATGCCTGGGCACCACAGACACCTGGCAATTTTTATCCCATTGATGCCAGTCCTAGAAGCACCATTCCATGCAGAAAAACTTTCCTTCCCAAATCCCAATACTTAGCCAGCAGTGCTATCAGGTTAACAACCAGCAGACGTGCTAGAGAACCATTGCTGGCTGCACCACAAAGGCTGCAGTCCCCATGACAGGATGAGGAAGATGGCTCACTCCCCTTATCAACTCCTGACACCAAAGAAAATGCCTGATATAAAAAGAAAATCCTTTCAGTGAGAGCTTTACCTTAGCTTGTAAACTGGTAACACTGAAATCTTGCATAGCACTTTCCATCTGGAGCTCTCCAAAGGCTTTACAAAGAAGGCATGTTATCATCAACCCTGTATTATTATCAAGGGAGAGGCTGAGGCCCAAAGAAGCGAAGCAACGCGCAGAAGGTCCCAATGTGCCAATGGCAGCCCCAGGACCTAATCCAATCCCAGTGTCCTACCTGTTGGTTCACGTCATCTCTTCACCAGTTTAGTCAATCATCTTTAAGAGAAAGCTGATGGTTTGGTTCTGACATTGTAGAGGCAAATGCATTCATCACTTGCATTTGAGAGTTATGTCAGCTTCCAAGAGACTGAAGGTAGCACTGCAGGAGGCACTGTGCACCTTGGCAGATTTGCCAAACTGCTTTTAGAAGCACAAACTCCAGCCTACAAGATTATTAAACCTTCTGGGTCTTTGCCTTTTAGAGTGCTTACTCACCCCTGCACTTACAGTTACTTGAGCAGAGAACTTCACCCAAAGCTTGTGCCACGTTGACCTTTCCAACAGCAGCTGACTGACTGATGGCAAAGACATTAGAGAACAGATTTCAGCAACATAAAAGCCTTTAACAACTCTAAAGGCAACTTACCAGGTTTACTGCAAACTGGCAAAAAAAAAAAAGAAATTCCTTTGCTCTGAGACCCAAGACTGAGCATGAGAAATAGTCACAGGGAGTCTGGTGAGAAGGTCAGGGCTTCAAATGAGAGCTGCCTTTTCCTATATGCATGGGACAATAGTTCATGGGGTAGAGACACAATGGGGTGGCCAGATCCAGTTTTTAAAGTTGTGCTCATCACACTCATGATTTTGAATAGTTTATTAAAGGAAAGGTGAAGCATCAGTTTTAAATTGTACAAAAGGAAAAAAAAACCTTATATTGTAAATGTACAATTTACAGAATTACTAGCAAAACCAATCAAGGAGACACTCATAATACAAAAAAATCTATTGACTGCAAACTGAACTGGAAACCCATTGGAGGTACCTTAATAGTAAACTTTTTTTTTGTTATACAGTATTCTACAATGTTAAATTAGGATTCAGTTTTCCACACAGAGGACTGTGAAGCACAAGGTTGGTCTGTGACTATGACTCAAACCAGGCAGCATTCCTTCTGCTACTATTCTCACAGAACTACGGTGCTGACAGTTTAATGCAGCCATTCCTGCCCACCCACTACCCCTTGGGGGTAACCTTCACCCATGATATAAAGCAATGCTCCCGCAAGGGCAGAGGCTTGCAATCCTGACAGCCAAGTTTGAGGAATGGCTAAATCATCAGGTCAAATGTTTTTGGCAACCAAGTCTTCGCCCCCCCGCCCCCCCCCAAGAACTGTACACATTTTAAGAAAAATCTCAGCTGTTAAAAGAATGGAAACATGGTTTGTTTTTACATTAGTTGTTTCTCCCCTCCCAAAAGGTAAGCACTGGGTGTACGTTTGGTTTTTTGTTAGACGACCTTGTAAAAGAGAAAGCTCCGTGACTATTCTGCAGTTGCTAAAAAAAGCACCTCTGAAACTGCTGTGCTTGGTGTGGGTCAGTTGGCTCGGTATTAACGCTAACACTGAAACGCAGAAAGGAAGAGTAACCATTTGTGGCTGATATTTAGAGGTGCTCTGGTTTTCCGTGGGTCTTCCACACCTCTAAATATCAGGCCATTTTCAACTACAGTAGCAGCTATGAGACAGTTGTAAAATCAAAGCAGAATGAAATTCCAAATCGTTGAAGACACTGAAAATCTCTTATTACAATGAATTAGCTGAGAACTTTTTGGGTTTTTTCTTTTTTACTTTCTTGAAAAAATCATTTTTTTTCAAAGAATTACTCTCATATGCACAGTTAACACTGAAAAATGTAGCTGTATTCCATTGTAAGCTTAAGAACTTCACCATCTAAGCACAAATTTCTATGCAGCACATACAGTACTTCTAACTGGCAAAATTAATTTACAAAAATAGCGCAAAAGGGTATTTACGGCATGGAAAGTCGACATTTTTATATGGTACAGTTAAAATTGCTTTTTGAATGCTAAAGTGATTCCTCCCCCCCGAATCTATTTTATATAGGAAAGTTGCTGTTTATGTACCTTGGATTGGCAGGGCATGAAATAGGTAGTAAAAACAGCAAAGTGATTACTTGAGAACCATTTGTGTGTTTTACTGAGAATACTTTATTTGCTGGTATAAGTTGCTAAAAATGCACAGAGCAAGTACCAATAGAAAATGTACTGTTTTGTGTCCCCTAGTGCTATATAAAATGAATGTTACACAGCATCTGTTGGAAAAGTGGCTTCATGGACATCTCTTACTTTATGCCCCATTATAAATAAAAATAAATCTTCTCAAGAGTATAAAATCTGGGTTTATCATATCAGTATCTGAACGTTTTTTGGCAGAGATGCACTTCATTAGGATTCTAACCTCTTTTGTAAGAGTGTTCTTCTCAATGCCTATGAGAGGATATAAGCGTACCATATTATTAATCAAATCCAGTGTGTTCAAAAACACGTTTCTGTAGCCAGGATGACCTGCTTATAGCATCATTGCTAGTCAATGGCTGACAGGCATAGGTTTAATAAAAATGGCTAGCTTTTAAAACATAAAAAGGCAAATGTTAAAACAGTTTTAAATTGTACAGCAGAAAAATAAAGTTAAAAAGTTCTGTTTTCACTCAACGCTGTTTTCAGAAAACATATGTAGAACAGTGTTTATTTTGACAGCTGTCTTAACAATTTAAAACTTCCTCCCCATCCAGAAAAAAAATCTGTATTAGGACAGTCAAGAACAGGGATACAAATGATTTTTTAGGTCAGCCTTTCTGAGGTGATTGGATTGGCCAACATTCCTTTGTGTCATTAAGAAGTTCCTCTTCTCTCTCACTACAAAAAGGGATTGACCTTAATCATTTGGTTAAAAATCAAACTGTAGCACATCAAAAATGTGGTTTTCATACAAGCTATCACAGTATATAGGCCTCTAGCTCTAAACAATAGAGTTCCAAATTTGTAAAATCTCTTCACCAGACTTCAGAACATAGGCATTCCGAATCCCTACAGAAAACAATTGAGAGACAACAGTTAGCCGGAGGCCAAAACAAGAGGATCCTCAAACAGTGAACAATGCAAAGCAGGATCTTACTGAATCATCCTCAATGATAGCTGCAGAGTCAAAGAAGTCCGGCCTCAATTCAGCCCGTTCTCGTCGGTTTCTTGAGGGTGGCTGGAAAGAGAGGAATTTGTTTAACTGTCCTTACAATTAGGCAGCGCAAGGTCCCTGGTCAGGGCAATGGGCTAAGCTGACTCGACATGAAAGAACGGCAGGTACTGGATGTAGACAGGAGCATGCGAGCACCTTCCTCAAGGGAGGTGGGCTTGGCAAGGAGTTCCAAATCATTTTATATCCAGGAAAAAACACTTGTGACAGCTGCTTGACATCAAGTATGTATTTGAGTCTGAAGCCAAAGGAAATAGGTCTATGCCCATCCTTAAGCACTTGTGTAAGCACCAGGCTATCAGAAGCTTTCTGCTGCTCTTCACTTCATTTCTGAGACAAATCAGTTATGAAACTGGAGTGCAACTACAGCCACAAAGGCACCTTAGCAGGACACTGCAGCTCAGGTTGGGGTCAATCTATTCCCTTTGGCCTTGATCCTGCAGCTCTGGGAGCTCTGCTCCGTTGGAATGGGAGCTGGATGGAACCCTTCATCTCCTACCACCTGGACTATGCAAGAAAAGGTTTTACGTATCTGCAAGATGATGTGTGGGTAAGACAAGTTCAGTCTTGGGCAGAAGCAGCTACGTATTTAGCTGCATGTCTGTTCCAAAGGACATGGAAAAGTATGATCTTAGGGCTTGGACCCGTGTGCCCCGCTTGTAACCCTGGTTTAAGATTAGGATGGACAGGACAAGAGAAGCCAGTCTGAATTATGCAAAATGCTCTCACTTTTAGGAAAAGATGATTGATTGGTCCCGTTTCCTTCCTGCTCTGCATTTTTTTCTACTTCGCATAATGAGACAACCAAGCTTCTGAAATTCAAAGGCCAGTAAATTTATATGCAACAAAAGGGAACGGGATGCAGCACGCAGCCTGGGTATGGCCACAAGAGGTCACTGAAAGAAGCTAAAACCCTTTTTAAAGCCCAGTTGCACTGCTGAGTTGCTTGCACTGCTGCTGCTAGTAACAATTAGCCTTGCGGGAACACTTCCTCATGCTGTGGGACATGTAATGATCTCCTGTTAGGAGAGATTTTTTTCTCATTGCATTATGCAACTGGCAAAAGGCCTGTCTACACAGGGAGCTGGTATCCATAAGCAAGGGCCAGGCTTTCCTTTACATTAGGGCTGCTCCATGTTTACTCCCTGCATTAAAACCTTGAGTATTTCTTCAAAAGTTATCTTTTTGTGTGGTCCCTGGAAGTGTACTTAATTTCTTTGCTCTGAGTGGGTACTAACACTGTACACCTGGAGGCTTAGCATGGTGTAGTTAGTGAGCTGCAAGTCCATACTGTATCTCAAGGAGCACTAGTTGCCTCTATGTGCTTTATCACGTTTTCACTTTCACCAAGTATCAGGTCCTTGCTTGTGTCAGCAGCAGGACACTAGGCTACTGATGCCAAACATTATGCCCTGTGTTTCTATGAACACGGAATTGGTCAGGACTACATTTGTAGCTTTGAGCCAAGGGAGCCAAGTGGGCTGCTCCAGTCCTCTCCCACTTCTGGGTGCTTACGCCACTGAAAGTGGCACATAATCCTGGGAAGCTGCCTTGGCAGTTTTGTCACTTTTAACCATCCTGCCTCCATATTATACTTGCTATTAATAACCACCATCTACTGACCAGATCGATGACCATGGTGTCCTCAAACTCCTCGTTCATGTCCTCGAGCTGACCTCGTGAGGACATCATTACGTCTTCAAAGATAGGCTCAGCATCATCCTCCATTAGGCCCCGTCTGATTGAGAGAGAGAAAAAACAGTCATGGCATTTAATTCTTCCAATTATGGGATTTCTCCTTTGTAAGGATAAAGGAATACATAATCACCCATCCTGCTTCCTCTGTGTCATGCATGTATTTATTTACCCATTTCTTTGATTTATGTGCCACCGTCCCCAAAGGGGCTCATGGCAGCTTACACGGAGGCTTACAAAGACGAGATTTTTTACCATATTACCTCTGAAAGAGATCTCAGCTGAAAAGGAAGTTAACACTTGGAGGTGTGAGACGCTGAGGTACGAAGTCCTATATCACTGCATTATATACAACATACAATGCCAGATCCACCAGGCAGGTCAGTGCTGACCTCACTTTACAATAGGGCAAGCAAGCCTGGAAAGGTCATGTGATTGCCCAAAGTCACATGGTGAATAATCCAGGAAGGCTGAGGGGAGAACCTTGTGCTCCAGAGACTTGATGCTGCCAGGTTGTGGGCACTGTGACCCCACTGGCACTTCAGCCAACGGACAGTGGTAAGTAGGAGAGGGCCCTGCATTAAAACAGCACATCTGCGGATTGTGATGTAGTCCACCGACTGCCCAGCACCCGGCATCCCATGCTGCGTCCTTTGCTGCATATCCCCGCTTAGAAAGCAGTTACTATGTCTTTATTAAGAGAGAGAAAATGTCACACAGACTATGAGCAGCGGTGCAGGTTATGGTCTTCCATGAAGAACCTCACTAATCAAAATTCCTCAGCACCAAATGTGGCCCTTGTGCCCATGATCTGTGTGGGGTTTTGCACACTTACACAGCATGCCTTACACCGCTTCTCCCTTTCATGTAGTTCATTCCTGTCCTGTCCTTTCGATTTAGATCTTCTAGCTTCTGCTGGCCCAGCCAAGATATCTGCATCTGGGGACTGACACAGGAAGAACAGTGTTATGAATTCAGCCATGCCACTGAGACTGTAGTGATTTTCCCCGGATGTCGTCTCAGCCCATTTTGAATCAGGCCATCCTCGAGACTGAAAAGCGTTCCAACCCTGTCCCATTATATGGATGGGTCTTCACACCTACTGCTCCAGTTTGTTGCTCTTGTGGCACATGATCAATACATTTGTTAAACTCTGTGTAATAAAAGTGGCCACATGCCACCATGCTGGTACTTTGTACTCCTACCATGCTGGAACGTTCCTACTTTAATTGGTGCTATTTCATTGGCTCAAATCTGGCACTGCGCACAAGAATACCTGCAACCCCAAGGTTAACACACATTTCAGCAGGCACAAGATGCCATATAAAAAAAGGAAAAGCAAACGATGCTTAAACTATAGTACAAATTACTGGAGGGCCCAGAAACAACAGATATGTGACTGCCTGAAGGGCTGGACTTAAATGACAGGTCTATGCAAGGGAGGTCACCACAGCATGAGCAGAGCCAACAGAGTACCTGGGAACTTCAAAGCATCAAGTTCTTTTATTTTATTACAATTATACGATTCCACCCAATTGAAACTGACAGAACAAGCTGAAGTCATCGAGCCCCTGCATAAAAAGAGACACCACTTGAGGTGACGGATCTCTGGTAGGGGCATGATTGTTTGTTCATTAGCCATTTGTATTGACCATCAAGCCTATGTGCAAAAGCACTCAAGACCTGGGGACTGGGTGCAAAAATACCTCTCCATGGCACTGAGGACACTGACTGAAATTTAGTTAAAGGCAGAACACGATCTGATCCATGATCTCAATGCTTGTGCCTCCCTTCAAGTCTCCGGCAGCGTGCTCCTAAAGCTGGGAGTGCTGATCAGCTGATTGGCACTGGCCCCACACTCAATCTAAGGTGTGATGGGAACCAGCCATGTATTTTGTGTGATAACTTTGCATCTTATTCCCCATTTTATTGTGCCATTAACTGCATGCACATGTGGCCTGGTTACTACTTAAGATGGTATTAACTGGTTAATCATGTCTCAAGTATAATGCCTGCTAGGGGCTGAAGGCGCCTAGGGATATATTAAAAAAAAGGGAACCATAGACTCTGAGCTGCACAATCTAAATTTGAGGGGTCTTGTGGCCTAGGGGATCTCATACTCTCAAGGTAACTGCTCAGGGCAGAGAGTTAGGGACCTCTGAATGGGCTTCATCAAGCCAGCTTTCTGAATGGAGAACCACCTAATGCCAAGGAGAAGAGTACCCCTGTGTACTGCTGCACACATGCTACTCCAGGATCCAGAAGCAGTGTAACTGCACGTGTGTGGTGCTGTAGGCAGACTAGTTGGCACATGCTCTCAGCAGGCAGTGCAATGTGTTCCAATGCTCAGCTGTCTGGCACAGGAAGTCTGTGGCATGCCTTGTAACCGCTATGGCTAATCCCAACTCTTGCCCAGCCTGATGTATTTGACAGCGATGTTCTGGCACTTACTTGTGTAAGAAATCCTGTTCAGATCCTTGTTCTGACTCATGCTCTTGGATCTGCTCTCCTATTTGTCTCGTGTTTTCTCTCAAGACAGTTGAGGTGAGCTGTGGTGCTTGAAGAGCCCCTGGAGTTTGTATGTTGTCATTCCTGTTCAGCCATGAGCCTTCCAGATTCTCATCTATCAAAGGACAATTCCATTTAGGTAACTGCATAAGACAGTGCATGTCGCAGCGGTTACTACAGCTGATCAGCATTCAACAGGGTATTTATTGGGAGCACCTAGCTGGGTAAACACTAAGTGTCAGAGCACAGACAGTGCTAACCCAGGCCTTTCCCCCAGGTGTATATGCTGCTATAGCTCAATGCCACAGCTGTAGCAGCTTCTGCAAAAGAAGTTATAAATTAAGTGATTTAGACAACAAATCATTCCATGTGTAATGGATTGAGGTGGATTAACTGCCAAGAAGCTTAATTTGTGACTCTAATTTAATTTTGTATTAGTACTGAGAAGGAAAAATCTTTGAAATGCTGATTATTTCCCATGTTTCCTATTCAAAGTCGTCATATCTAATTAGTACAAAAAATAATACTTAAAAAAAAAATCTGCATTGCAAGGGTGTCTAGAGCATAAGGTTCTGTGCATGCATTTGCAACTCGAAGACAGTTCCCATCCTAAACAGTTTACAATTCAGTTGGAAAATGACAGACAACATAAGGTTAGAATACACAAAATGATTAGGGACTAATCTGGTTGAGAGGCGATACATATATTTTGCTGATGGGTCAAACCAGAGGCCTGACAAACAAACAGTGCATATTAAGCACTTAAAACCAATTGTGCTTAATTTTGCAGAATATTCTAAGATTCCAAACTATGAACAACAGGAATAAGACTGAAAAATATAAGAAACAACAGGGAATGTTCACAAAAATTCATCTTACAGACACTAAGATTTTTTTTCTGTTACTTGGTAGCAGTTATCATGATAGCTTATGAACTAAGGAGTTGACAATGTCATTTTTTAACAGTTTAGTATCATCAGATGCTCAAGTCCTTTAATGTCCTTTGTTTGAAAGTGATTTTTAAGTAACTTCAATTTGCTGAAAGTTCATTCCCCCTCAGAAAATGTTAGTGGCCTTGTTTTTGCAAATAAAAGGCTTTCTTGTTATGCAATTTCAAACAGCTGACTAAAATCCGCATTTCACCAATTTTCTGGGAATGTTCCATTTCTCTTTGCAGTACATTATGGCTCACTGGTAAGAAAATAAATTGCTCCACAGAACTGTAGCACTTTGCAGAATTTGCTTCCATGAAAAATGCAAAACAATGGGATCTTTTATTTGTTTGGTCATCATATGGCTCATTCTAGCTCATTCATAGGTAGTATAAGACAGAGCCTTTGTAAACTCTGTTTTGTTTTTAACATTGTAAGAGCTTCTTCGTCACTCCTGGTGTCACACACCCAAACAATTTCATTATGAAAACACACAGGCTTTCAACGTACTCTGTGGATTTGATTAAAACAATTTTCTGGTTGATACTCACATCATGCATCTGATGAAATGACCTTTAACTTTTCAACTGTCTTGCTTTAATTTGGCGCACAAGTTCTTCACTGTTGTCACAAGCCCTTTTCAAAGATCTCCTATTTATTTAATCAGATTACATATAGCTAAGGTATCTGGATTCACTGACTGAACTGCATTAGGTTTGTCCCAATAACAAACATCAACTGTAAAACAAAATCCAATTTTGTAATTATCTTCAGCAAATTGAAGACTGACTTGAATTGAAGATGATCCCCTGAGTAGGAGGTTGGACTAGATGACCTTGTGAAGTCCTTTCCAGCTCTACTTTCCTATGATCATATGATCTCAGAACCAGTACTCCATCCTCATCTTTGGGTTCATCATCATTTTTAAGGGACCACTACTTAAAGACTTCTCAAGTCTTCTCAAGCATCGGTGAGAATCAAAGTCAGAACAACAGAATTAACAGGCAAGATCTGGGAAAGGACGAGTGTTGGTGGCAGCTTTTCAGTGGAGTGTAGAGGAAAAAGGCTAGCTAGGAGGGCTTGGGGAAAGGACTAAATAGTGATTTCTCCAAGCACTCCCAAGTAACCTTGAGAGGAAGGGAAGAAGTGGGACGGGGCAGTGGTTGGAGATGCAACCAAAATCAACCATGAGTGTTTTCAGGGATGCTCATACTGTGATGGTGCTAAACCAGAAGGGAAGGAAAGGCTGCAGGAACAGATGAGAGTGGATACAATGAGAATGAGGAAATGGGATGAAGCTGCTGGGGCACCTGAAGGGATTATAGAAGAGTAGGCAAGAAACCTTAGTTTTACTGATGGGGGGTAGGAGTAGATGTTTAAAATGGGCAAGGGTTAGGAAAGAAAGAGATAGGATAAGAGAAACTGATGGATCCTGTCTGGCTTTCTTCTTGTGCTTAAATGTCACCTTTTGTTCTTTAATGTACCCTACCAGAAACGCCCGTGAAGCACCTATGACACTACATTTATTTCATGGTCTCTTTTCAGATTTTCATGGCACTTGATTTTCTTAAGGCACTCAGAATTCAGGTCAAGGGGAATTGGAAGCGATCTGCTTTCTGTAACGACCATGGATAGACTCTGGAACCAAATGACTGCTCAACCTGTTGAAGGCTTGGATGAAGCTAAAATACACAACTATAGAGGGCCTAGTTGCAGTTCCTAGATCCTGGGACTGTTTTCACCCTATTCCTAACCTAGGTATAGAGCTGAGCAGCTTAGTAGTACAACTTGCATAGGGCAAAGATTTTGGCATAATGTGTCCTACTGGAGAGAGACAAGACATGATAGTGACTTTATTTCTCTGTTGACGTGTTCCTCTTCTATCCTAAAAGGAAGTGCTTATTCTCTGTATTTTCTTTCTCTCCCAGTGTTTCCTTACTGCACATCTGCTGTGTTTTGCTATTGTCTCTTGTGGACTGTTAGCTCCATGGGGCAGGAGGAGCCTGGGACAACAGGGTCCTAGGTATTACCACAATGCAAACATAACTAATGTTAATAGCAATGGCTTAAATCTGCCTTAATGCTTTACGCTGGACCAATCCCATTATTTAGCATCTGCGTGTAATCCATGGGGATTACAGTGTTGCCAGGAGCTGCAGTAACCACTCTCATGTTGAGGACACATACTTCTATGTATCCTTTACAAACCAAGTAAACAGTTCTGCTTCAGATACTACATTGCCTGGGTGAAAAAGGAGTACAGATGACGACCAGATGGTTTTATGCAAATCCAGGAATATGAAGTAATGCAAAATGGAATCGCAGGGAAGAGCTGGTAAGCACACTTCCTCTAGCATCGGGAA